>NW_027439615.1:0-26903 GCF_964188355.1 Buteo buteo
CCTGTGGGCAAGCACAGATCCCCAATGCTGTTGTGCCTGTGCATAGGCTGCACGGGGACAGTGAAGAGCAGCACGAGCTTTCAGGGCTGGCACCTTCCTTGTGGGACAAGGAGCCGGACGTTTGCCTTTTCAGAAAAATGCTATGCCGAGAACGGACACCGAGAGGTATACAGTTCCTGGGCAAGCACAGATCCCCAATGCTGTTGTGCCTGTGCATAGGCTGCACGGGGACAGTGAAGAGCAGCACGAGCTTTCAGGGCTGGCACCTTCCTTGTGGGACAAGGAGCCGGACGTTTGCCTTTTCAGAAAAATGCTATGCCGAGAACGGACACCGAGAGGTGTACAGTTCCTGGGCAAGCACAGATCCCCAATGCTGTTGTGCCTGTGCATAGGCTGCACGGGGACAGTGAAGAGCAGCACGAGCTTTCAGGCCTGGCAGCTTCCTTGTGGGACAAGGAGCCGGACGTTTGCCTTTTCGGAAGAGCCTCTGCCGAGAACGAGCGCCGTGAGATGTGCCGCCTGTGGGCAAGCACAGATCCCCAATGCTGTTGTGCCTGTGCATAGGCTGCACGGGGACAGTGAAGAGCAGCACGAGCTTTCAGGGCTGGCACCTTCCTTGTGGGACAAGGAGCCGGACGTTTGCCTTTTCGGAAGAGCCTCTGCCGAGAACGAGCGCCGTGAGATGTGCCGCCTGTGGGCAAGCACAGATCCCCAATGCTGTTGTGCCTGTGCATAGGCTGCACGGGGACAGTGAAGAGCAGCACGAGCTTTCAGGCCTGGCACCTTCCTTGTGGCACAAGGAGCCGGACGTTTGCCTTTTCAGAAAAATGCTATGCCGAGAACGGACACCGAGAGGTGTACCGATCCTGGGCAAGCACAGATCCCCAATGCTGTTGTGCCTGTGCATAGGCTGCACGGGGACAGTGAAGAGCAGCACGAGCTTTCAGGGCTGGCACCTTCCTTGTGGCACAAGGAGCCGGACGTTTGCCTTTTCAGAAAAATGCTATGCCGAGAACGGACACCGAGAGGTGTACAGTTCCTGGGCAAGCACAGATCCCCAATGCTGTTGTGCCTGTGCATAGGCTGCACGGGGACAGTGAAGAGCAGCACGAGCTTTCAGGGCTGGCACCTTCCTTGTGGGACAAGGAGCCGGACGTTTGCCTTTTCAGAAAAATGCTATGCCGAGAACGGACACCGAGAGGTGTACAGTTCCTGGGCAAGCACAGATCCCCAATGCTGTTGTGCCTGTGCATAGGCTGCACGGGGACAGTGAAGAGCAGCACGAGCTTTCAGGCCTGGCAGCTTCCTTGTGGGACAAGGAGCCGGACGTTTGGCTTTTCGGAAGAGCCTCTGCCGAGAACGAGCGCCGTGAGATGTGCCGCCTGTGGGCAAGCACAGATCCCCAATGCTGTTGTGCCTGTGCATAGGCTGCACGGGGACAGTGAAGAGCAGCACGAGCTTTCAGGCCTGGCACCTTCCTTGTGGCACAAGGAGCCGGACGTTTGCCTTTTCAGAAAAATGCTATGCCGAGAACGGACACCGAGAGGTGTACCGATCCTGGGCAAGCACAGATCCCCAATGCTGTTGTGCCTGTGCATAGGCTGCACGGGGACAGTGAAGAGCAGCACGAGCTTTCAGGGCTGGCACCTTCCTTGTGGCACAAGGAGCCGGACGTTTGCCTTTTCAGAAAAATGCTATGCCGAGAACGGACACCGAGAGGTGTACAGTTCCTGGGCAAGCACAGATCCCCAATGCTGTTGTGCCTGTGCATAGGCTGCACGGGGACAGTGAAGAGCAGCACGAGCTTTCAGGGCTGGCACCTTCCTTGTGGGACAAGGAGCCGGACGTTTGCCTTTTCAGAAAAATGCTATGCCGAGAACGGACACCGAGAGGTGTACAGTTCCTGGGCAAGCACAGATCCCCAATGCTGTTGTGCCTGTGCATAGGCTGCACGGGGACAGTGAAGAGCAGCACGAGCTTTCAGGGCTGGCACCTTCCTTGTGGGACAAGGAGCCGGACGTTTGCCTTTTCAGAAAAATGCTATGCCGAGAACGGACACCGAGAGGTGTACAGTTCCTGGGCAAGCACAGATCCCCAATGCTGTTGTGCCTGTGCATAGGCTGCACGGGGACAGTGAAGAGCAGCACGAGCTTTCAGGCCTGGCAGCTTCCTTGTGGGACAAGGAGCCGGACGTTTGCCTTTTCGGAAGAGCCTCTGCCGAGAAAGAGCGCCGTGAGATGTGCCGCCTGTGGGCAAGCACAGATCCCCAATGCTGTTGTGCCTGTGCATAGGCTGCACGGGGACAGTGAAGAGCAGCACGAGCTTTCAGGGCTGGCACCTTCCTTGTGGCACAAGGAGCCGGACGTTTGCCTTTTCAGAAAAATGCTATGCCGAGAACGGACACCGAGAGGTGTACAGTTCCTGGGCAAGCACAGATCCCCAATGCTGTTGTGCCTGTGCATAGGCTGCACGGGGACAGTGAAGAGCAGCACGAGCTTTCAGGGCTGGCACCTTCCTTGTGGCACAAGGAGCCGGACGTTTGCCTTTTCAGAAAAATGCTATGCCGAGAACGGACACCGAGAGGTGTACAGTTCCTGGGCAAGCACAGATCCCCAATGCTGTTGTGCCTGTGCATAGGCTGCACGGGGACAGTGAAGAGCAGCACGAGCTTTCAGGGCTGGCACCTTCCTTGTGGGACAAGGAGCCGGACGTTTGCCTTTTCAGAAAAATGCTATGCCGAGAACGGACACCGAGAGGTGTACAGTTCCTGGGCAAGCACAGATCCCCAATGCTGTTGTGCCTGTGCATAGGCTGCACGGGGACAGTGAAGAGCAGCACGAGCTTTCAGGGCTGGCACCTTCCTTGTGGCACAAGGAGCCGGACGTTTGCCTTTTCAGAAATATGCTATGCCGAGAACGGACATCGAGAGGTGTACAGTTTCTGGGCAAGCACAGATCCCCAATGCTGTTGTGCCTGTGCATAGGCTGCACGGGGACAGTGAAGAGCAGCACGAGCTTTCAGGCCTGGCAGCTTCCTTGTGGGACAAGGAGCCGGACGTTTGCCTTTTCAGAAAAATGCTATGCCGAGAACGGACACCGAGAGGTGTACAGTTTGTGGGCAAGCACAGATCCCCAATGCTGTTGTGCCTGTGCATAGGCTGCACGGGGACAGTGAAGAGCAGCACGAGCTTTCAGGGCTGGCACCTTCCTTGTGGGACAAGGAGCCGGACGTTTGCCTTTTCAGAAAAATGCTATGCTGAGAACGGACACCGAGAGGTGTACAGTTCCTGGGCAAGCACAGATCCCCAATGCTGTTGTGCCTGTGCATAGGCTGCACGGGGACAGTGAAGAGCAGCACGAGCTTTCAGGCCTGGCAGCTTCCTTGTGGGACAAGGAGACGGACGTTTGCCTTTTCGGAAGAGCCTCTGCCGAGAACGAGCGCCGTGAGATGTGCCGCCTGTGGGCAAGCACAGATCCCCAATGCTGTTGTGCCTGTGCATAGGCTGCACGGGGACAGTGAAGAGCAGCACGAGCTTTCAGGGCTGGCAGCTTCCTTGTGGGACAAGGAGCCGGACGTTTGCCTTTTCGGAAGAGCCTCTGCCGAGAACGAGCGCCGTGAGATGTGCCGCCTGTGGGCAAGCACAGATCCCCAATGCTGTTGTGCCTGTGCATAGGCTGCACGGGGACAGTGAAGAGCAGCACGAGCTTTCAGGGCTGGCACCTTCCTTGTGGCACAAGGAGCCGGACGTTTGCCTTTTCAGAAAAATGCTATGCCGAGAACGGACACCGAGAGGTGTACAGTTCCTGGGCAAGCACAGATCCCCAATGCTGTTGTGCCTGTGCATAGGCTGCACGGGGACAGTGAAGAGCAGCACGAGCTTTCAGGCCTGGCAGCTTCCTTGTGGGACAAGGAGCCGGACGTTTGCCTTTTCAGAAAAATGCTATGCCGAGAACGGACACCGATAGGTGTACCGATCCTGGGCAAGCACAGATCCCCAATGCTGTTGTGCCTGTGCATAGGCTGCACGGGGACAGTGAAGAGCAGCACGAGCTTTCAGGGCTGGCACCTTCCTTGTGGCACAAGGAGCCGGACGTTTGCCTTTTCAGAAAAATGCTATGCCGAGAACGGACACCGAGAGGTGTACAGTTCCTGGGCAAGCACAGATCCCCAATGCTGTTGTGCCTGTGCATAGGCTGCACGGGGACAGTGAAGAGCAGCACGAGCTTTCAGGGCTGGCACCTTCCTTGTGGGACAAGGAGCCGGACGTTTGGCTTTTCGGAAGAGCCTCTGCCGAGAACGAGCGCCGTGAGATGTGCCGCCTGTGGGCAAGCACAGATCCCCAATGCTGTTGTGCCTGTGCATAGGCTGCACGGGGACAGTGAAGAGCAGCACGAGCTTTCAGGGCTGGCACCTTCCTTGTGGGACAAGGAGCCGGACGTTTGCCTTTTCAGAAAAATGCTATGCCGAGAACGGACACCGAGAGGTGTACAGATCCTGGGCAAGCACAGATCCCCAATGCTGTTGTGCCTGTGCATAGGCTGCACGGGGACAGTGAAGAGCAGCAAGAGCTTTCAGGGCTGGCACCTTCCTTGTGGGACAAGGAGCCGGACGTTTGCCTTTTCAGAAAAATGCTATGCCGAGAACGGACACCGAGAGGTGTACAGTTCCTGGGCAAGCACAGATCCCCAATGCTGTTGTGCCTGTGCATAGGCTGCACGGGGACAGTGAAGAGCAGCACGAGCTTTCAGGGCTGGCAGCTTCCTTGTGGGACAAGGAGCCGGACGTTTGCCTTTTCAGAAAAATGCTATGCCGAGAACGGAAACCGAGAGGTGTACCGATCCTGGGCAAGCACAGATCCCCAATGCTGTTGTGCCTGTGCATAGGCTGCACGGGGACAGTGAAGAGCAGCACGAGCTTTCAGGCCTGGCAGCTTCCTTGTGGGACAAGGAGCCGGACGTTTGCCTTTTCGGAAGAGCCTCTGCCGAGAAAGAGCGCCGTGAGATGTGCCGCCTGTGGGCAAGCACAGATCCCCAATGCTGTTGTGCCTGTGCATAGGCTGCACGGGGACAGTGAAGAGCAGCACGAGCTTTCAGGGCTGGCACCTTCCTTGTGGCACAAGGAGCCGGACGTTTGCCTTTTCAGAAAAATGCTATGCCGAGAACGGACACCGAGAGGTGTACAGTTCCTGGGCAAGCACAGATCCCCAATGCTGTTGTGCCTGTGCATAGGCTGCACGGGGACAGTGAAGAGCAGCACGAGCTTTCAGGCCTGGCACCTTCCTTGTGGGACAAGGAGCCGGACGTTTGCCTTTTCAGAAAAATGCTATGCCGAGAACGGACATCGAGAGGTGTACAGTTTCTGGGCAAGCACAGATCCCCAATGCTGTTGTGCCTGTGCATAGGCTGCACGGGGACAGTGAAGAGCAGCACGAGCTTTCAGGGCTGGCACCTTCCTTGTGGGACAAGGAGCCGGACGTTTGCCTTTTAAGAAAAATGCTATGCCGAGAACGGACACCGAGAGGTGTACAGTTCCTGGGCAAGCACAGATCCCCAATGCTGTTGTGCCTGTGCATAGGCTGCACGGGGACAGTGAAGAGCAGCACGAGCTTTCAGGCCTGGCAGCTTCCTTGTGGGACAAGGAGCCGGACGTTTGGCTTTTCGGAAGAGCCTCTGCCGAGAACGAGCGCCGTGAGATGTGCCGCCTGTGGGCAAGCACAGATCCCCAATGCTGTTGTGCCTGTGCATAGGCTGCACGGGGACAGTGAAGAGCAGCACGAGCTTTCAGGCCTGGCAGCTTCCTTGTGGGACAAGGAGCCGGACGTTTGACTTTTCAGAAAAATGCTATGCCGAGAACGGACACCGAGAGGTGTACAGTTCCTGGGCAAGCACAGATCCCCAATGCTGTTGTGCCTGTGCATAGGCTGCACGGGGACAGTGAAGAGCAGCACGAGCTTTCAGGGCTGGCACCTTCCTTGTGGGACAAGGAGCCGGACGTTTGCCTTTTCAGAAAAATGCTATGCCGAGAACGGACACCGAGAGGTGTACAGTTCCTGGGCAAGCACAGATCCCCAATGCTGTTGTGCCTGTGCATAGGCTGCACGGGGACAGTGAAGAGCAGCAAGAGCTTTCAGGGCTGGCACCTTCCTTGTGGGACAAGGAGCCGGACGTTTGCCTTTTCAGAAAAATGCTATGCCGAGAACGGACACCGAGAGGTGTACAGTTCCTGGGCAAGCACAGATCCCCAATGCTGTTGTGCCTGTGCATAGGCTGCACGGGGACAGTGAAGAGCAGCACGAGCTTTCAGGCCTGGCAGCTTCCTTGTGGGACAAGGAGCCGGACGTTTGCCTTTTCGGAAGAGCCTCTGCCGAGAACGAGCGCCGTGAGATGTGCCGCCTGTGGGCAAGCACAGATCCCCAATGCTGTTGTGCCTGTGCATAGGCTGCACGGGGACAGTGAAGAGCAGCACGAGCTTTCAGGGCTGGCACCTTCCTTGTGGGACAAGGAGCCGGACGTTTGCCTTTTCAGAAAAATGCTATGCCGAGAACGGACACCGAGAGGTGTACCGATCCTGGGCAAGCACAGATCCCCAATGCTGTTGTGCCTGTGCATAGGCTGCACGGGGACAGTGAAGAGCAGCACGAGCTTTCAGGGCTGGCACCTTCCTTGTGGGACAAGGAGCCGGACGTTTGCCTTTTCAGAAAAATGCTATGCCGAGAACGGACACCGAGAGGTGTACAGTTCCTGGGCAAGCACAGATCCCCAATGCTGTTGTGCCTGTGCATAGGCTGCACGGGGACAGTGAAGAGCAGCACGAGCTTTCAGGCCTGGCAGCTTCCTTGTGGGACAAGGAGCCGGACGTTTGCCTTTTCGGAAGAGCCTCTGCCGAGAACGAGCGCCGTGAGATGTGCCGCCTGTGGGCAAGCACAGATCCCCAATGCTGTTGTGCCTGTGCATAGGCTGCACGGGGACAGTGAAGAGCAGCACGAGCTTTCAGGGCTGGCACCTTCCTTGTGGGACAAGGAGCCGGACGTTTGCCTTTTCGGAAGAGCCTCTGCCGAGAACGAGCGCCGTGAGATGTGCCGCCTGTGGGCAAGCACAGATCCCCAATGCTGTTGTGCCTGTGCATAGGCTGCATGGGGACAGTGAAGAGCAGCACGAGCTTTCAGGGCTGGCACCTTCCTTGTGGGACAAGGAGCCGGACGTTTGCCTTTTCAGAAAAATGCTATGCCGAGAACGGACACCGAGAGGTGTACAGTTCCTGGGCAAGCACAGATCCCCAATGCTGTTGTGCCTGTGCATAGGCTGCACGGGGACAGTGAAGAGCAGCACGAGCTTTCAGGCCTGGCAGCTTCCTTGTGGGACAAGGAGACGGACGTTTGCCTTTTCGGAAGAGCCTCTGCCGAGAACGAGCGCCGTGAGATGTGCCGCCTGTGGGCAAGCACAGATCCCCAATGCTGTTGTGCCTGTGCATAGGCTGCACGGGGACAGTGAAGAGCAGCACGAGCTTTCAGGCCTGGCACTTTCCTTGTGGCACAAGGAGCCGGACGTTTGCCTTTTCAGAAAAATGCTATGCCGAGAACGGACACCGAGAGGTGTACCGATCCTGGGCAAGCACAGATCCCCAATGCTGTTGTGCCTGTGCATAGGCTGCACGGGGACAGTGAAGAGCAGCACGAGCTTTCAGGCCTGGCAGCTTCCTTGTGGGACAAGGAGCCGGACGTTTGCCTTTTCGGAAGAGCCTCTGCCGAGAAAGAGCGCCGTGAGATGTGCCGCCTGTGGGCAAGCACAGATCCCCAATGCTGTTGTGCCTGTGCATAGGCTGCACGGGGACAGTGAAGAGCAGCACGAGCTTTCAGGGCTGGCACCTTCCTTGTGGGACAAGGAGCCGGACGTTTGCCTTTTCAGAAAAATGCTATGCCGAGAACGGACACCGAGAGGTGTACAGTTCCTGGGCAAGCACAGATCCCCAATGCTGTTGTGCCTGTGCATAGGCTGCACGGGGACAGTGAAGAGCAGCACGAGCTTTCAGGGCTGGCACCTTCCTTGTGGGACAAGGAGCCGGACGTTTGCCTTTTCAGAAAAATGCTATGCCGAGAACGGACACCGAGAGGTGTACAGTTCCTGGGCAAGCACAGATCCCCAATGCTGTTGTGCCTGTGCATAGGCTGCACGGGGACAGTGAAGAGCAGCACGAGCTTTCAGGCCTGGCACCTTCCTTGTGGGACAAGGAGCCGGACGTTTGCCTTTTCAGAAAAATGCTATGCCGAGAACGGACACCGAGAGGTGTACCGATCCTGGGCAAGCACAGATCCCCAATGCTGTTGTGCCTGTGCATAGGCTGCACGGGGACAGTGAAGAGCAGCACGAGCTTTCAGGGCTGGCACCTTCCTTGTGGGACAAGGAGCCGGACGTTTGCCTTTTCAGAAAAATGCTATGCCGAGAACGGACACCGAGAGGTGTACAGTTCCTGGGCAAGCACAGATCCCCAATGCTGTTGTGCCTGTGCATAGGCTGCACGGGGACAGTGAAGAGCAGCACGAGCTTTCAGGCCTGGCAGCTTCCTTGTGGGACAAGGAGCCGGACGTTTGCCTTTTCGGAAGAGCCTCTGCCGAGAACGAGCGCCGTGAGATGTGCCGCCTGTGGGCAAGCACAGATCCCCAATGCTGTTGTGCCTGTGCATAGGCTGCACGGGGACAGTGAAGAGCAGCACGAGCTTTCAGGGCTGGCACCTTCCTTGTGGGACAAGGAGCCGGACGTTTGCCTTTTCAGAAAAATGCTATGCCGAGAACGGACACCGAGAGGTGTACCGATCCTGGGCAAGCACAGATCCCCAATGCTGTTGTGCCTGTGCATAGGCTGCACGGGGACAGTGAAGAGCAGCACGAGCTTTCAGGCCTGGCAGCTTCCTTGTGGGACAAGGAGCCGGACGTTTGCCTTTTCAGAAAAATGCTATGCCGAGAACGGACACCGAGAGGTGTACCGATCCTGGGCAAGCACAGATCCCCAATGCTGTTGTGCCTGTGCATAGGCTGCACGGGGACAGTGAAGAGCAGCACGAGCTTTCAGGGCTGGCACCTTCCTTGTGGCACAAGGAGCCGGACGTTTGCCTTTTCAGAAAAATGCTATGCCGAGAACGGACACCGAGAGGTGTACAGTTCCTGGGCAAGCACAGATCCCCAATGCTGTTGTGCCTGTGCATAGGCTGCACGGGGACAGTAAAGAGCAGCACGAGCTTTCAGGGCTGGCACCTTCCTTGTGGGACAAGGAGCCGGACGTTTGGCTTTTCGGAAAAGCCTCTGCCGAGAACGAGCGCCGTGAGATGTGCCGCCTGTGGGCAAGCACAGATCCCCAATGCTGTTGTGCCTGTGCATAGGCTGCACGGGGACAGTGAAGAGCAGCACGAGCTTTCAGGGCTGGCACCTTCCTTGTGGGACAAGGAGCCGGACGTTTGCCTTTTCAGAAAAATGCTATGCCGAGAACGGACATCGAGAGGTGTACAGTTCGTGGGCAAGCACAGATCCCCAATGCTGTTGTGCCTGTGCATAGGCTGCACGGGGACAGTGAAGAGCAGCACGAGCTTTCAGGGCTGGCACCTTCCTTGTGGGACAAGGAGCCGGACGTTTGCCTTTTCAGAAAAATGCTATGCCGAGAACGGACACCGAGAGGTGTACAGTTCGTGGGCAAGCACAGATCCCCAATGCTGTTGTGCCTGTGCATAGGCTGCACGGGGACAGTGAAGAGCAGCACGAGCTTTCAGGGCTGGCAGCTTCCTTGTGGGACAAGGAGCCGGACGTTTGCCTTTTCGGAAGAGCCTCTGCCGAGAACGAGCGCCGTGAGATGTGCCGCCTGTGGGCAAGCACAGATCCCCAATGCTGTTGTGCCTGTGCATAGGCTGCACGGGGACAGTGAAGAGCAGCACGAGCTTTCAGGCCTGGCACCTTCCTTGTGGCACAAGGAGCCGGACGTTTGCCTTTTCAGAAAAATGCTATGCCGAGAACGGACACCGAGAGGTGTACCGATCCTGGGCAAGCACAGATCCCCAATGCTGTTGTGCCTGTGCATAGGCTGCACGGGGACAGTGAAGAGCAGCACGAGCTTTCAGGGCTGGCACCTTCCTTGTGGGACAAGGAGCCGGACGTTTGCCTTTTCAGAAAAATGCTATGCCGAGAACGGACACCGAGAGGTGTACAGTTCCTGGGCAAGCACAGATCCCCAATGCTGTTGTGCCTGTGCATAGGCTGCACGGGGACAGTGAAGAGCAGCACGAGCTTTCAGGGCTGGCAGCTTCCTTGTGGGACAAGGAGCCGGACGTTTGCCTTTTCAGAAAAATGCTATGCCGAGAACGGACACCGAGAGGTGTACCGATCCTGGGCAAGCACAGATCCCCAATGCTGTTGTGCCTGTGCATAGGCTGCACGGGGACAGTGAAGAGCAGCACGAGCTTTCAGGCCTGGCAGCTTCCTTGTGGGACAAGGAGCCGGACGTTTGCCTTTTCGGAAGAGCCTCTGCCGAGAAAGAGCGCCGTGAGATGTGCCGCCTGTGGGCAAGCACAGATCCCCAATGCTGTTGTGCCTGTGCATAGGCTGCACGGGGACAGTGAAGAGCAGCACGAGCTTTCAGGGCTGGCACCTTCCTTGTGGGACAAGGAGCCGGACGTTTGCCTTTTCAGAAAAATGCTATGCCGAGAACGGACATCGAGAGGTGTACAGATCCTGGGCAAGCACAGATCCCCAATGCTGTTGTGCCTGTGCATAGGCTGCACGGGGACAGTGAAGAGCAGCACGAGCTTTCAGGGCTGGCACCTTCCTTGTGGGACAAGGAGCCGGACGTTTGCCTTTTCAGAAAAATGCTATGCCGAGAACGGACACCGAGAGGTGTACAGTTCCTGGGCAAGCACAGATCCCCAATGCTGTTGTGCCTGTGCATAGGCTGCACGGGGACAGTGAAGAGCAGCACGAGCTTTCAGGCCTGGCACCTTCCTTGTGGGACAAGGAGCCGGACGTTTGCCTTTTCAGAAAAATGCTATGCCGAGAACGGACACCGAGAGGTGTACAGTTCCTGGGCAAGCACAGATCCCCAATGCTGTTGTGCCTGTGCATAGGCTGCACGGGGACAGTGAAGAGCAGCACGAGCTTTCAGGCCTGGCACCTTCCTTGTGGGACAAGGAGCCGGACGTTTGCCTTTTCAGAAAAATGCTATGCCGAGAACGGACACCGAGAGGTGTACAGTTCCTGGGCAAGCACAGATCCCCAATGCTGTTGTGCCTGTGCATAGGCTGCACGGGGACAGTGAAGAGCAGCACGAGCTTTCAGGGCTGGCACCTTCCTTGTGGGACAAGGAGCCGGACGTTTGCCTTTTCGGAAGAGCCTCTGCCGAGAACGAGCGCCGTGAGATGTGCCGCCTGTGGGCAAGCACAGATCCCCAATGCTGTTGTGCCTGTGCATAGGCTGCACGGGGACAGTGAAGAGCAGCACGAGCTTTCAGGGCTGGCACCTTCCTTGTGGCACAAGGAGCCGGACGTTTGCCTTTTCAGAAAAATGCTATGCCGAGAACGGACACCGAGAGGTGTACCGATCCTGGGCAAGCACAGATCCCCAATGCTGTTGTGCCTGTGCATAGGCTGCACGGGGACAGTGAAGAGCAGCACGAGCTTTCAGGGCTGGCACCTTCCTTGTGGCACAAGGAGCCGGACGTTTGCCTTTTCAGAAAAATGCTATGCCGAGAACGGACACCGAGAGGTGTACAGTTCCTGGGCAAGCACAGATCCCCAATGCTGTTGTGCCTGTGCATAGGCTGCACGGGGACAGTGAAGAGCAGCACGAGCTTTCAGGGCTGGCACCTTCCTTGTGGGACAAGGAGCCGGACGTTTGGCTTTTCGGAAGAGCCTCTGCCGAGAACGAGCGCCGTGAGATGTGCCGCCTGTGGGCAAGCACAGATCCCCAATGCTGTTGTGCCTGTGCATAGGCTGCACGGGGACAGTGAAGAGCAGCACGAGCTTTCAGGGCTGGCACCTTCCTTGTGGGACAAGGAGCCGGACGTTTGCCTTTTCAGAAAAATGCTATGCCGAGAACGGACATCGAGAGGTGTACAGTTCGTGGGCAAGCACAGATCCCCAATGCTGTTGTGCCTGTGCATAGGCTGCACGGGGACAGTGAAGAGCAGCACGAGCTTTCAGGGCTGGCACCTTCCTTGTGGGACAAGGAGCCGGACGTTTGCCTTTTCAGAAAAATGCTATGCCGAGAACGGACACCGAGAGGTGTACAGTTCCTGGGCAAGCACAGATCCCCAATGCTGTTGTGCCTGTGCATAGGCTGCACGGGGACAGTGAAGAGCAGCACGAGCTTTCAGGCCTGGCAGCTTCCTTGTGGGACAAGGAGACGGACGTTTGCCTTTTCGGAAGAGCCTCTGCCGAGAACGAGCGCCGTGAGATGTGCCGCCTGTGGGCAAGCACAGATCCCCAATGCTGTTGTGCCTGTGCATAGGCTGCACGGGGACAGTGAAGAGCAGCACGAGCTTTCAGGCCTGGCACCTTCCTTGTGGCACAAGGAGCCGGACGTTTGCCTTTTCAGAAAAATGCTATGCCGAGAACGGACACCGAGAGGTGTACCGATCCTGGGCAAGCACAGATCCCCAATGCTGTTGTGCCTGTGCATAGGCTGCACGGGGACAGTGAAGAGCAGCACGAGCTTTCAGGGCTGGCACCTTCCTTGTGGGACAAGGAGCCGGACGTTTGCCTTTTCAGAAAAATGCTATGCCGAGAACGGACACCGAGAGGTGTACAGTTCCTGGGCAAGCACAGATCCCCAATGCTGTTGTGCCTGTGCATAGGCTGCACGGGGACAGTGAAGAGCAGCACGAGCTTTCAGGGCTGGCACCTTCCTTGTGGGACAAGGAGCCGGACGTTTGCCTTTTCGGAAGAGCCTCTGCCGAGAACGAGCGCCGTGAGATGTGCCGCCTGTGGGCAAGCACAGATCCCCAATGCTGTTGTGCCTGTGCATAGGCTGCACGGGGACAGTGAAGAGCAGCACGAGCTTTCAGGGCTGGCACCTTCCTTGTGGGACAAGGAGCCGGACGTTTGCCTTTTCAGAAAAATGCTATGCCGAGAACGGACATCGAGAGGTGTACAGTTTGTGGGCAAGCACAGATCCCCAATGCTGTTGTGCCTGTGCATAGGCTGCACGGGGACAGTGAAGAGCAGCACGAGCTTTCAGGCTGGCACCTTCCTTGTGGGACAAGGAGCCGGACGTTTGCCTTTTCAGAAAAATGCTATGCCGAGAACGGACACCGAGAGGTGTACAGTTCCTGGGCAAGCACAGATCCCCAATGCTGTTGTGCCTGTGCATAGGCTGCACGGGGACAGTGAAGAGCAGCACGAGCTTTCAGGCCTGGCACCTTCCTTGTGGCACAAGGAGCCGGACGTTTGCCTTTTCAGAAAAATGCTATGCCGAGAACGGACACCGAGAGGTGTACAGTTCCTGGGCAAGCACAGATCCCCAATGCTGTTGTGCCTGTGCATAGGCTGCACGGGGACAGTGAAGAGCAGCACGAGCTTTCAGGGCTGGCACCTTCCTTGTGGCACAAGGAGCCGGACGTTTGGCTTTTCGGAAGAGCCTCTGCCGAGAACGAGCGCCGTGAGATGTGCCGCCTGTGGGCAAGCACAGATCCCCAATGCTGTTGTGCCTGTGCATAGGCTGCACGGGGACAGTGAAGAGCAGCACGAGCTTTCAGGCCTGGCACCTTCCTTGTGGCACAAGGAGCCGGACGTTTGCCTTTTCAGAAAAATGCTATGCCGAGAACGGACATCGAGAGGTGTACAGTTCGTGGGCAAGCACAGATCCCCAATGCTGTTGTGCCTGTGCATAGGCTGCACGGGGACAGTGAAGAGCAGCACGAGCTTTCAGGCCTGGCACCTTCCTTGTGGGACAAGGAGCCGGACGTTTGCCTTTTCAGAAAAATGCTATGCCGAGAACGGACACCGAGAGGTGTACAGTTCCTGGGCAAGCACAGATCCCCAATGCTGTTGTGCCTGTGCATAGGCTGCACGGGGACAGTGAAGAGCAGCACGAGCTTTCAGGCCTGGCAGCTTCCTTGTGGGACAAGGAGCCGGACGTTTGCCTTTTCGGAAGAGCCTCTGCCGAGAACGAGCGCCGTGAGATGTGCCGCCTGTGGGCAAGCACAGATCCCCAATGCTGTTGTGCCTGTGCATAGGCTGCACGGGGACAGTGAAGAGCAGCACGAGCTTTCAGGCCTGGCACCTTCCTTGTGGCACAAGGAGCCGGACGTTTGCCTTTTCAGAAAAATGCTATGCCGAGAACGGACACCGAGAGGTGTACCGATCCTGGGCAAGCACAGATCCCCAATGCTGTTGTGCCTGTGCATAGGCTGCACGGGGACAGTGAAGAGCAGCACGAGCTTTCAGGGCTGGCACCTTCCTTGTGGCACAAGGAGCCGGACGTTTGCCTTTTCAGAAAAATGCTATGCCGAGAACGGACACCGAGAGGTGTACAGTTCCTGGGCAAGCACAGATCCCCAATGCTGTTGTGCCTGTGCATAGGCTGCACGGGGACAGTGAAGAGCAGCACGAGCTTTCAGGGCTGGCACCTTCCTTGTGGGACAAGGAGCCGGACGTTTGCCTTTTCGGAAGAGCCTCTGCCGAGAACGAGCGCCGTGAGATGTGCCGCCTGTGGGCAAGCACAGATCCCCAATGCTGTTGTGCCTGTGCATAGGCTGCACGGGGACAGTGAAGAGCAGCACGAGCTTTCAGGGCTGGCAGCTTCCTTGTGGGACAAGGAGCCGGACGTTTGCCTTTTCAGAAAAATGCTATGCCGAGAACGGACACCGAGAGGTGTACCGATCCTGGGCAAGCACAGATCCCCAATGCTGTTGTGCCTGTGCATAGGCTGCACGGGGACAGTGAAGAGCAGCACGAGCTTTCAGGCCTGGCAGCTTCCTTGTGGGACAAGGAGCCGGACGTTTGCCTTTTCGGAAGAGCCTCTGCCGAGAAAGAGCGCCGTGAGATGTGCCGCCTGTGGGCAAGCACAGATCCCCAATGCTGTTGTGCCTGTGCATAGGCTGCACGGGGACAGTGAAGAGCAGCACGAGCTTTCAGGGCTGGCACCTTCCTTGTGGGACAAGGAGCCGGACGTTTGCCTTTTCAGAAAAATGCTATGCCGAGAACGGACATCGAGAGGTGTACAGTTTGTGGGCAAGCACAGATCCCCAATGCTGTTGTGCCTGTGCATAGGCTGCACGGGGACAGTGAAGAGCAGCACGAGCTTTCAGGCTGGCACCTTCCTTGTGGGACAAGGAGCCGGACGTTTGCCTTTTCAGAAAAATGCTATGCCGAGAACGGACACCGAGAGGTGTACAGTTCCTGGGCAAGCACAGATCCCCAATGCTGTTGTGCCTGTGCATAGGCTGCACGGGGACAGTGAAGAGCAGCACGAGCTTTCAGGCCTGGCAGCTTCCTTGTGGGACAAGGAGCCGGACGTTTGCCTTTTCAGAAAAATGCTATGCCGAGAACGGACACCGAGAGGTGTACAGTTCCTGGGCAAGCACAGATCCCCAATGCTGTTGTGCCTGTGCATAGGCTGCACGGGGACAGTGAAGAGCAGCACGAGCTTTCAGGGCTGGCACCTTCCTTGTGGGACAAGGAGCCGGACGTTTGCCTTTTCAGAAAAATGCTATGCCGAGAACGGACACCGAGAGGTGTACAGTTCCTGGGCAAGCACAGATCCCCAATGCTGTTGTGCCTGTGCATAGGCTGCACGGGGACAGTGAAGAGCAGCACGAGCTTTCAGGCCTGGCACCTTCCTTGTGGGACAAGGAGCCGGACGTTTGCCTTTTCAGAAAAATGCTATGCCGAGAACGGACATCGAGAGGTGTACCGATCCTGGGCAAGCACAGATCCCCAATGCTGTTGTGCCTGTGCATAGGCTGCATGGGGACAGTGAAGAGCAGCACGAGCTTTCAGGCCTGGCAGCTTCCTTGTGGGACAAGGAGCCGGACGTTTGCCTTTTCGGAAGAGCCTCTGCCGAGAAAGAGCGCCGTGAGATGTGCCGCCTGTGGGCAAGCACAGATCCCCAATGCTGTTGTGCCTGTGCATAGGCTGCACGGGGACAGTGAAGAGCAGCACGAGCTTTCAGGGCTGGCACCTTCCTTGTGGCACAAGGAGCCGGACGTTTGCCTTTTCAGAAAAATGCTATGCCGAGAACGGACATCGAGAGGTGTACAGTTCCTGGGCAAGCACAGATCCCCAATGCTGTTGTGCCTGTGCATAGGCTGCACGGGGACAGTGAAGAGCAGCACGAGCTTTCAGGCCTGGCGCCTTCCTTGTGGGACAAGGAGCCGGACGTTTGCCTTTTCAGAAAAATGCTATGCCGAGAACGGACACCGAGAGGTGTACCGATCCTGGGCAAGCACAGATCCCCAATGCTGTTGTGCCTGTGCATAGGCTGCACGGGGACAGTGAAGAGCAGCACGAGCTTTCAGGGCTGGCACCTTCCTTGTGGCACAAGGAGCCGGACGTTTGCCTTTTCAGAAAAATGCTATGCCGAGAACGGACACCGAGAGGTGTACAGTTCCTGGGCAAGCACAGATCCCCAATGCTGTTGTGCCTGTGCATAGGCTGCACGGGGACAGTGAAGAGCAGCACGAGCTTTCAGGCCTGGCAGCTTCCTTGTGGGACAAGGAGCCGGACGTTTGCCTTTTCGGAAGAGCCTCTGCCGAGAACGAGCGCCGTGAGATGTGCCGCCTGTGGGCAAGCACAGATCCCCAATGCTGTTGTGCCTGTGCATAGGCTGCACGGGGACAGTGAAGAGCAGCACGAGCTTTCAGGGCTGGCACCTTCCTTGTGGGACAAGGAGCCGGACGTTTGCCTTTTCAGAAAAATGCTATGCCGAGAACGGACATCGAGAGGTGTACAGTTCCTGGGCAAGCACAGATCCCCAATGCTGTTGTGCCTGTGCATAGGCTGCACGGGGACAGTGAAGAGCAGCACGAGCTTTCAGGGCTGGCACCTTCCTTGTGGCACAAGGAGCCGGACGTTTGCCTTTTCAGAAAAATGCTATGCCGAGAACGGACACCGAGAGGTGTACAGTTCCTGGGCAAGCACAGATCCCCAATGCTGTTGTGCCTGTGCATAGGCTGCACGGGGACAGTGAAGAGCAGCACGAGCTTTCAGGGCTGGCACCTTCCTTGTGGGACAAGGAGCCGGACGTTTGGCTTTTCGGAAGAGCCTCTGCCGAGAACGAGCGCCGTGAGATGTGCCGCCTGTGGGCAAGCACAGATCCCCAATGCTGTTGTGCCTGTGCATAGGCTGCACGGGGACAGTGAAGAGCAGCACGAGCTTTCAGGGCTGGCACCTTCCTTGTGGCACAAGGAGCCGGACGTTTGCCTTTTCAGAAAAATGCTATGCCGAGAACGGACACCGAGAGGTGTACCGATCCTGGGCAAGCACAGATCCCCAATGCTGTTGTGCCTGTGCATAGGCTGCACGGGGACAGTGAAGAGCAGCACGAGCTTTCAGGGCTGGCACCTTCCTTGTGGGACAAGGAGCCGGACGTTTGCCTTTTCAGAAAAATGCTATGCCGAGAACGGACACCGAGAGGTGTACAGTTCCTGGGCAAGCACAGATCCCCAATGCTGTTGTGCCTGTGCATAGGCTGCACGGGGACAGTGAAGAGCAGCACGAGCTTTCAGGGCTGGCACCTTCCTTGTGGCACAAGGAGCCGGACGTTTGCCTTTTCAGAAAAATGCTATGCCGAGAACGGACACCGAGAGGTGTACAGTTCCTGGGCAAGCACAGATCCCCAATGCTGTTGTGCCTGTGCATAGGCTGCACGGGGACAGTGAAGAGCAGCACGAGCTTTCAGGGCTGGCACCTTCCTTGTGGGACAAGGAGCCGGACGTTTGCCTTTTCAGAAAAATGCTATGCCGAGAACGGACATCGAGAGGTGTACAGTTTGTGGGCAAGCACAGATCCCCAATGCTGTTGTGCCTGTGCATAGGCTGCACGGGGACAGTGAAGAGCAGCACGAGCTTTCAGGGCTGGCACCTTCCTTGTGGCACAAGGAGCCGGACGTTTGCCTTTTCAGAAAAATGCTATGCCGAGAACGGACACCGAGAGGTGTACAGTTCCTGGGCAAGCACAGATCCCCAATGCTGTTGTGCCTGTGCATAGGCTGCACGGGGACAGTGAAGAGCAGCACGAGCTTTCAGGGCTGGCACCTTCCTTGTGGGACAAGGAGCCGGACGTTTGCCTTTTCAGAAAAATGCTATGCCGAGAACGGACACCGAGAGGTGTACAGTTCCTGGGCAAGCACAGATCCCCAATGCTGTTGTGCCTGTGCATAGGCTGCACGGGGACAGTGAAGAGCAGCACGAGCTTTCAGGCCTGGCAGCTTCCTTGTGGGACAAGGAGCCGGACGTTTGCCTTTTCGGAAGAGCCTCTGCCGAGAACGAGCGCCGTGAGATGTGCCGCCTGTGGGCAAGCACAGATCCCCAATGCTGTTGTGCCTGTGCATAGGCTGCACGGGGACAGTGAAGAGCAGCACGAGCTTTCAGGGCTGGTACCTTCCTTGTGGGACAAGGAGCCGGACGTTTGCCTTTTCAGAAAAATGCTATGCCGAGAACGGACACCGAGAGGTGTACAGTTCCTGGGCAAGCACAGATCCCCAATGCTGTTGTGCCTGTGCATAGGCTGCACGGGGACAGTGAAGAGCAGCACGAGCTTTCAGGCCTGGCAGCTTCCTTGTGGGACAAGGAGCCGGACGTTTGCCTTTTCGGAAGAGCCTCTGCCGAGAACGAGCGCCGTGAGATGTGCCGCCTGTGGGCAAGCACAGATCCCCAATGCTGTTGTGCCTGTGCATAGGCTGCACGGGGACAGTGAAGAGCAGCACGAGCTTTCAGGGCTGGCACCTTCCTTGTGGGACAAGGAGCCGGACGTTTGCCTTTTCAGAAAAATGCTATGCCGAGAACGGACATCGAGAGGTGTACAGTTCCTGGGCAAGCACAGATCCCCAATGCTGTTGTGCCTGTGCATAGGCTGCACGGGGACAGTGAAGAGCAGCACGAGCTTTCAGGGCTGGCACCTTCCTTGTGGCACAAGGAGCCGGACGTTTGCCTTTTCAGAAAAATGCTATGCCGAGAACGGACACCGAGAGGTGTACAGTTCCTGGGCAAGCACAGATCCCCAATGCTGTTGTGCCTGTGCATAGGCTGCACGGGGACAGTGAAGAGCAGCACGAGCTTTCAGGCCTGGCAGCTTCCTTGTGGGACAAGGAGCCGGACGTTTGCCTTTTCGGAAGAGCCTCTGCCGAGAAAGAGCGCCGTGAGATGTGCCGCCTGTGGGCAAGCACAGATCCCCAATGCTGTTGTGCCTGTGCATAGGCTGCACGGGGACAGTGAAGAGCAGCACGAGCTTTCAGGGCTGGCAGCTTCCTTGTGGGACAAGGAGCCGGACGTTTGCCTTTTCAGAAAAATGCTATGCCGAGAACGGACATCGAGAGGTGTACAGTTCGTGGGCAAGCACAGATCCCCAATGCTGTTGTGCCTGTGCATAGGCTGCATGGGGACAGTGAAGAGCAGCACGAGCTTTCAGGGCTGGCACCTTCCTTGTGGGACAAGGAGCCGGACGTTTGCCTTTTCAGAAAAATGCTATGCCGAGAACGGACACCGAGAGGTGTACAGTTCCTGGGCAAGCACAGATCCCCAATGCTGTTGTGCCTGTGCATAGGCTGCACGGGGACAGTGAAGAGCAGCACGAGCTTTCAGGCCTGGCAGCTTCCTTGTGGGACAAGGAGACGGACGTTTGCCTTTTCGGAAGAGCCTCTGCCGAGAACGAGCGCCGTGAGATGTGCCGCCTGTGGGCAAGCACAGATCCCCAATGCTGTTGTGCCTGTGCATAGGCTGCACGGGGACAGTGAAGAGCAGCACGAGCTTTCAGGGCTGGCACCTTCCTTGTGGGACAAGGAGCCGGACGTTTGCCTTTTCAGAAAAATGCTATGCCGAGAACGGACATCGAGAGGTGTACAGTTCGTGGGCAAGCACAGATCCCCAATGCTGTTGTGCCTGTGCATAGGCTGCACGGGGACAGTGAAGAGCAGCACGAGCTTTCAGGGCTGGCACCTTCCTTGTGGCACAAGGAGCCGGACGTTTGCCTTTTCAGAAAAATGCTATGCCGAGAACGGACACCGAGAGGTGTACAGTTCCTGGGCAAGCACAGATCCCCAATGCTGTTGTGCCTGTGCATAGGCTGCACGGGGACAGTGAAGAGCAGCACGAGCTTTCAGGCCTGGCAGCTTCCTTGTGGGACAAGGAGACGGACGTTTGCCTTTTCGGAAGAGCCTCTGCCGAGAACGAGCGCCGTGAGATGTGCCGCCTGTGGGCAAGCACAGATCCCCAATGCTGTTGTGCCTGTGCATAGGCTGCACGGGGACAGTGAAGAGCAGCACGAGCTTTCAGGGCTGGCACCTTCCTTGTGGCACAAGGAGCCGGACGTTTGCCTTTTCAGAAAAATGCTATGCCGAGAACGGACACCGAGAGGTGTACAGTTCCTGGGCAAGCACAGATCCCCAATGCTGTTGTGCCTGTGCATAGGCTGCACGGGGACAGTGAAGAGCAGCACGAGCTTTCAGGGCTGGCAGCTTCCTTGTGGGACAAGGAGCCGGACGTTTGCCTTTTCAGAAAAATGCTATGCCGAGAACGGACACCGAGAGGTGTACCGATCCTGGGCAAGCACAGATCCCCAATGCTGTTGTGCCTGTGCATAGGCTGCACGGGGACAGTGAAGAGCAGCACGAGCTTTCAGGCCTGGCAGCTTCCTTGTGGGACAAGGAGCCGGACGTTTGCCTTTTCGGAAGAGCCTCTGCCGAGAAAGAGCGCCGTGAGATGTGCCGCCTGTGGGCAAGCACAGATCCCCAATGCTGTTGTGCCTGTGCATAGGCTGCACAGGGACAGTGAAGAGCAGCACGAGCTTTCAGGGCTGGCAGCTTCCTTGTGGGACAAGGAGCCGGACGTTTGCCTTTTCAGAAAAATGCTATGCCGAGAACGGACATCGAGAGGTGTACAGTTCGTGGGCAAGCACAGATCCCCAATGCTGTTGTGCCTGTGCATAGGCTGCACGGGGACAGTGAAGAGCAGCACGAGCTTTCAGGGCTGGCACCTTCCTTGTGGGACAAGGAGCCGGACGTTTGCCTTTTCAGAAAAATGCTATGCCGAGAACGGACACCGAGAGGTGTACAGTTCCTGGGCAAGCACAGATCCCCAATGCTGTTGTGCCTGTGCATAGGCTGCACGGGGACAGTGAAGAGCAGCACGAGCTTTCAGGCCTGGCATCTTCCTTGTGGGACAAGGAGACGGACGTTTGCCTTTTCGGAAGAGCCTCTGCCGAGAACGAGCGCCGTGAGATGTGCCGCCTGTGGGCAAGCACAGATCCCCAATGCTGTTGTGCCTGTGCATAGGCTGCACGGGGACAGTGAAGAGCAGCACGAGCTTTCAGGGCTGGCACCTTCCTTGTGGGACAAGGAGCCGGACGTTTGCCTTTTCAGAAAAATGCTATGCCGAGAACGGACACCGAGAGGTGTACCGATCCTGGGCAAGCACAGATCCCCAATGCTGTTGTGCCTGTGCATAGGCTGCACGGGGACAGTGAAGAGCAGCACGAGCTTTCAGGGCTGGCACCTTCCTTGTGGCACAAGGAGCCGGACGTTTGCCTTTTCAGAAAAATGCTATGCCGAGAACGGACACCGAGAGGTGTACAGTTCCTGGGCAAGCACAGATCCCCAATGCTGTTGTGCCTGTGCATAGGCTGCACGGGGACAGTGAAGAGCAGCACGAGCTTTCAGGGCTGGCACCTTCCTTGTGGGACAAGGAGCCGGACGTTTGCCTTTTCGGAAGAGCCTCTGCCGAGAACGAGCGCCGTGAGATGTGCCGCCTGTGGGCAAGCACAGATCCCCAATGCTGTTGTGCCTGTGCATAGGCTGCACGGGGACAGTGAAGAGCAGCACGAGCTTTCAGGGCTGGCACCTTCCTTGTGGCACAAGGAGCCGGACGTTTGCCTTTTCAGAAAAATGCTATGCCGAGAACGGACACCGAGAGGTGTACCGATCCTGGGCAAGCACAGATCCCCAATGCTGTTGTGCCTGTGCATAGGCTGCACGGGGACAGTGAAGAGCAGCACGAGCTTTCAGGCCTGGCAGCTTCCTTGTGGGACAAGGAGCCGGACGTTTGCCTTTTCGGAAGAGCCTCTGCCGAGAACGAGCGTCGTGAGATGTGCCGCCTGTGGGCAAGCACAGATCCCCAATGCTGTTGTGCCTGTGCATAGGCTGCACGGGGACAGTGAAGAGCAGCACGAGCTTTCAGGGCTGGCACCTTCCTTGTGGGACAAGGAGCCGGACGTTTGCCTTTTCAGAAAAATGCTATGCCGAGAACGGACATCGAGAGGTGTACAGTTCCTGGGCAAGCACAGATCCCCAATGCTGTTGTGCCTGTGCATAGGCTGCACGGGGACAGTGAAGAGCAGCACGAGCTTTCAGGCCTGGCAGCTTCCTTGTGGGACAAGGAGCCGGACGTTTGCCTTTTCGGAAGAGCCTCTGCCGAGAACGAGCGCCGTGAGATGTGCCGCCTGTGGGCAAGCACAGATCCCCAATGCTGTTGTGCCTGTGCATAGGCTGCACGGGGACAGTGAAGAGCAGCACGAGCTTTCAGGGCTGGCACCTTCCTTGTGGCACAAGGAGCCGGACGTTTGCCTTTTCAGAAAAATGCTATGCCGAGAACGGACACCGAGAGGTGTACAGTTCCTGGGCAAGCACAGATCCCCAATGCTGTTGTGCCTGTGCATAGGCTGCACGGGGACAGTGAAGAGCAGCACGAGCTTTCAGGGCTGGCACCTTCCTTGTGGGACAAGGAGCCGGACGTTTGCCTTTTCAGAAAAATGCTATGCCGAGAACGGACACCGAGAGGTGTACAGTTCCTGGGCAAGCACAGATCCCCAATGCTGTTGTGCCTGTGCATAGGCTGCACGGGGACAGTGAAGAGCAGCACGAGCTTTCAGGCCTGGCAGCTTCCTTGTGGGACAAGGAGACGGACGTTTGCCTTTTCGGAAGAGCCTCTGCCGAGAACGAGCGCCGTGAGATGTGCCGCCTGTGGGCAAGCACAGATCCCCAATGCTGTTGTGCCTGTGCATAGGCTGCACGGGGACAGTGAAGAGCAGCACGAGCTTTCAGGGCTGGCACCTTCCTTGTGGGACAAGGAGCCGGACGTTTGCCTTTTCAGAAAAATGCTATGCCGAGAACGGACATCGAGAGGTGTACAGTTCCTGGGCAAGCACAGATCCCCAATGCTGTTGTGCCTGTGCATAGGCTGCACGGGGACAGTGAAGAGCAGCACGAGCTTTCAGGGCTGGCACCTTCCTTGTGGGACAAGGAGCCGGACGTTTGCCTTTTCAGAAAAATGCTATGCCGAGAACGGACACCGAGAGGTGTACAGTTCCTGGGCAAGCACAGATCCCCAATGCTGTTGTGCCTGTGCATAGGCTGCACGGGGACAGTGAAGAGCAGCACGAGCTTTCAGGCCTGGCAGCTTCCTTGTGGGACAAGGAGACGGACGTTTGCCTTTTCGGAAGAGCCTCTGCCGAGAACGAGCGCCGTGAGATGTGCCGCCTGTGGGCAAGCACAGATCCCCAATGCTGTTGTGCCTGTGCATAGGCTGCACGGGGACAGTGAAGAGCAGCACGAGCTTTCAGGGCTGGCACCTTCCTTGTGGCACAAGGAGCCGGACGTTTGCCTTTTCAGAAAAATGCTATGCCGAGAACGGACACCGAGAGGTGTACCGATCCTGGGCAAGCACAGATCCCCAATGCTGTTGTGCCTGTGCATAGGCTGCACGGGGACAGTGAAGAGCAGCACGAGCTTTCAGGGCTGGCACCTTCCTTGTGGCACAAGGAGCCGGACGTTTGCCTTTTCAGAAAAATGCTATGCCGAGAACGGACACCGAGAGGTGTACAGTTCCTGGGCAAGCACAGATCCCCAATGCTGTTGTGCCTGTGCATAGGCTGCACGGGGACAGTGAAGAGCAGCACGAGCTTTCAGGGCTGGCACCTTCCTTGTGGGACAAGGAGCCGGACGTTTGCCTTTTCGGAAGAGCCTCTGCCGAGAACGAGCGCCGTGAGATGTGCCGCCTGTGGGCAAGCACAGATCCCCAATGCTGTTGTGCCTGTGCATAGGCTGCACGGGGACAGTGAAGAGCAGCACGAGCTTTCAGGGCTGGCACCTTCCTTGTGGCACAAGGAGCCGGACGTTTGCCTTTTCAGAAAAATGCTATGCCGAGAACGGACACCGAGAGGTGTACAGTTCCTGGGCAAGCACAGATCCCCAATGCTGTTGTGCCTGTGCATAGGCTGCACGGGGACAGTGAAGAGCAGCACGAGCTTTCAGGGCTGGCAGCTTCCTTGTGGGACAAGGAGCCGGACGTTTGCCTTTTCAGAAAAATGCTATGCCGAGAACGGACACCGAGAGGTGTACCGATCCTGGGCAAGCACAGATCCCCAATGCTGTTGTGCCTGTGCATAGGCTGCACGGGGACAGTGAAGAGCAGCACGAGCTTTCAGGGCTGGCAGCTTCCTTGTGGGACAAGGAGCCGGACGTTTGCCTTTTCAGAAAAATGCTATGCCGAGAACGGACATCGAGAGGTGTACAGTTCGTGGGCAAGCACAGATCCCCAATGCTGTTGTGCCTGTGCATAGGCTGCACGGGGACATTGAAGAGCAGCACGAGCTTTCAGGGCTGGCACCTTCCTTGTGGGACAAGGAGCCGGACGTTTGCCTTTTCAGAAAAATGCTATGCCGAGAACGGACACCGAGAGGTGTACAGTTCCTGGGCAAGCACAGATCCCCAATGCTGTTGTGCCTGTGCATAGGCTGCACGGGGACAGTGAAGAGCAGCACGAGCTTTCAGGCCTGGCAGCTTCCTTGTGGGACAAGGAGACGGACGTTTGCCTTTTCGGAAGAGCCTCTGCCGAGAACGAGCGCCGTGAGATGTGCCGCCTGTGGGCAAGCACAGATCCCCAATGCTGTTGTGCCTGTGCATAGGCTGCACGGGGACAGTGAAGAGCAGCACGAGCTTTCAGGCCTGGCACCTTCCTTGTGGCACAAGGAGCCGGACGTTTGCCTTTTCAGAAAAATGCTATGCCGAGAACGGACACCGAGAGGTGTACCGATCCTGGGCAAGCACAGATCCCCAATGCTGTTGTGCCTGTGCATAGGCTGCACGGGGACAGTGAAGAGCAGCACGAGCTTTCAGGGCTGGCACCTTCCTTGTGGGACAAGGAGCCGGACGTTTGCCTTTTCAGAAAAATGCTATGCCGAGAACGGACACCGAGAGGTGTACAGTTCCTGGGCAAGCACAGATCCCCAATGCTGTTGTGCCTGTGCATAGGCTGCACGGGGACAGTGAAGAGCAGCACGAGCTTTCAGGGCTGGCACCTTCCTTGTGGGACAAGGAGCCGGACGTTTGCCTTTTCAGAAAAATGCTATGCCGAGAACGGACACCGAGAGGTGTACAGTTCCTGGGCAAGCACAGATCCCCAATGCTGTTGTGCCTGTGCATAGGCTGCACGGGGACAGTGAAGAGCAGCACGAGCTTTCAGGGCTGGCACCTTCCTTGTGGGACAAGGAGCCGGACGTTTGCCTTTTCAGAAAAATGCTATGCCGAGAACGGACACCGAGAGGTGTACAGTTCCTGGGCAAGCACAGATCCCCAATGCTGTTGTGCCTGTGCATAGGCTGCACGGGGACAGTGAAGAGCAGCACGAGCTTTCAGGGCTGGCAGCTTCCTTGTGGGACAAGGAGCCGGACGTTTGCCTTTTCGGAAGAGCCTCTGCCGAGAACGAGCGTCGTGAGATGTGCCGCCTGTGGGCAAGCACAGATCCCCAATGCTGTTGTGCCTGTGCATAGGCTGCACGGGGACAGTGAAGAGCAGCACGAGCTTTCAGGGCTGGCACCTTCCTTGTGGGACAAGGAGCCGGACGTTTGCCTTTTCAGAAAAATGCTATGCCGAGAACGGACATCGAGAGGTGTACAGTTCCTGGGCAAGCACAGATCCCCAATGCTGTTGTGCCTGTGCATAGGCTGCACGGGGACAGTGAAGAGCAGCACGAGCTTTCAGGCCTGGCAGCTTCCTTGTGGGACAAGGAGACGGACGTTTGCCTTTTCGGAAGAGCCTCTGCCGAGAACGAGCGCCGTGAGATGTGCCGCCTGTGGGCAAGCACAGATCCCCAATGCTGTTGTGCCTGTGCATAGGCTGCACGGGGACAGTGAAGAGCAGCACGAGCTTTCAGGGCTGGCACCTTCCTTGTGGGACAAGGAGCCAGACGTTTGCCTTTTCAGAAAAATGCTATGCCGAGAACGGACATCGAGAGGTGTACAGTTCCTGGGCAAGCACAGATCCCCAATGCTGTTGTGCCTGTGCATAGGCTGCACGGGGACAGTGAAGAGCAGCACGAGCTTTCAGGGCTGGCACCTTCCTTGTGGGACAAGGAGCCGGACGTTTGCCTTTTCAGAAAAATGCTATGCCGAGAACGGACACCGAGAGGTGTACAGTTCCTGGGCAAGCACAGATCCCCAATGCTGTTGTGCCTGTGCATAGGCTGCACGGGGACAGTGAAGAGCAGCACGAGCTTTCAGGCCTGGCAGCTTCCTTGTGGGACAAGGAGCCGGACGTTTGCCTTTTCGGAAGAGCCTCTGCCGAGAAAGAGCGCCGTGAGATGTGCCGCCTGTGGGCAGGCACAGATCCCCAATGCTGTTGTGCCTGTGCATAGGCTGCACGGGGACAGTGAAGAGCAGCACGAGCTTTCAGGGCTGGCAGCTTCCTTGTGGGACAAGGAGCCGGACGTTTGCCTTTTCAGAAA
>NW_027439616.1:0-26814 GCF_964188355.1 Buteo buteo
AAAAGTAATTATAATGAAAACTTTGCAGTACAAAACCATAGTTTCAAGGCAAAGTTTCAAAAAAGAGTCTGTTCATTCCTCCCTCACTCCCCAGAAGGATAAATATTATGCCAAACAAATTCAAAAGTGTTTTTTTAATCAGATTGAGACCGACCAGTTTGATGGAATTTGTCATTTGTGGAAATTCTCCATCAGTTTAAATTAACTTCCCAGCCTTTAAATCAAGACCAGATGACTTCTTAACAAATAGCACTTAACAAATAATTGGGATAGAACTGGAAGTCACTAGAAGAATTTTACAGTTTCTTGGAGTCCAAATTCTACATGAAAGATAATGGAAATTACCCCTTCTGAACTCAAAAAAGCCCCATAGCCCTAATGGCATTTATGAGGGCAGTATGCATTTCTCAGCTGACATCTTTCAGACCAGCACTGGGGCTTTCCAACCAAGCCAGGTATCCACAAGGACCAATGGAAAAATACAGTGGAAAACTGTCAGGATTGGGCCAGAAGAAAGGGCCTCGATGACAAGTAAGGTCTGCAACTGAGTAGGTACAGGGAAAACTGGCCTAATTGGAACAGACAATGTAACTCTATTACTGTCATAAAAGTGCCAAAATAAAAGCCTAATTCACCCAAGCTGAATCCATGTTGCCATAGCTAGTATAAGCAATTTGGGAATCAGTATTTCTTTGCAATGGCTTTTTCTACTCGCAGCACATGTCCTGCTGTACAGAGAAAACTGAGCTTGCACAGTCCGAAAGGAAAAAAAGAGACCACGTTGGGGTGGGGGTGAAGGTTCATGTGTCAGCATGTTTTATTTTAAAAAAAAGCAATTCCCGTTTTCAGGAATAGATGGACAATTTAAACTCAAAATTTCTCACTCCCGTCCTTCCCATTTTGGGAATTTGTCATGAGGGGAAAAAGGATTCCTGTAACTTCTCCAGTTCATTAAGAAAGTATAAGTTTACTACAAACTGATCTGTTTGATGGCATCTCCAGGTCTGTTATCCTGATTCCTACATGGTCTTGAAATGGCTCAGAAGAGAGCGTACACATTTCTATCTACCCTGGCTGCAGACAATTTTTCTCATTACTGTACTGGAGAGTGCTCATGCAGAAGTTTGTGCTCCAGACTGCTTGAAGGTTAAGCAATCTCCAGACCCATGCCAAAGAAAAGAGGAAGGAGGAAAGGGGATAGCAGAATGCATTTCACAGCATGGCGAGCATGGCTGATGTACCCTGGCAGCTACTTTTACAATGCCCATTTGTCACACACTTGTCCTTAAATCTGATTTAATCAGTTTTACCTGGAATTAGGAACAACATCAGAGACAAATATTTTTCTGCAGATATTCAAGGGCCTATTTCCCACACAATATCCTTGTAAAGAAATATCTTTGTGAAGCAGCACAGCCTCATGCCTAGAAGGGCTGGTTCCGAAGAAAGGCAGGGCTCATCGGCTGTAATGGAGCATCCTACTAATAAAGCAAATCCCACCACCTCTGTGAACCGAGCCATGCCCTCACAAAGTGCTGTATCTTTGGCTTTGCTGTATGGGGCAGACAGGCTTTGGCATCACTTTTGACATGCATCTGCCTGGCTGGCTGCTCCTAATTCCAGGCAGAGTGCAGAAAACAAAGACAAAACCTAAACAATCCAGGATAACTTGTCAGCAGTTTGCATAATAACATCCTCAAAGGCAAATTCAGCACAGTAAAGCAGAGTTTTCTTGCCCAGAGGCATAGAGCCCACAAATTTTAGTTCCTTTAGAAGTGGATACAGGTGCTTCCAGGTTTCTGGACTTGGTCGGTATTTGATTCTCTGCCATAGTTTGGGGATGCACCTCCTGCCTCCTACCTCCCCTTGTGAGTGCCTGGACCCTCAAGCTCAGCTGCCTTAAAAACTCCAGGTCCAGTGCCTGCGCTGCCAGCTGAATCATCCCCTTTCTGGTCCCCCAAAGCCTCTCAGGCAGTACATGGTTGCATTTTAACCTAGTTATATTTCCAGTGTAGACTTGTGAAGGCTCCAAATACATGCAGCAGGCTTGGGTTAAGAAAACAGCATCCAAACCTGTGTTAGTTTGGATTTACCTTATACAGAACAGTGCGAGTCCTCTAAATATTATTGTTCTGACACAGAGTGTAAGCACCCTTGAACACAAACCACAGCAAAACATGTCATTGTGCTGGACAATCACATATGTCAGCTGTAAGCATTAAACACCAAGGTCTCAGCTGAACCTCAAATGATTCATTGCATCGTGTATGTGACTCAGTTTTCGTTGGCACCTATGTTTGGTTGAATAATGTTTTGGCTCTAGTAGATTATTTAATGAAAAAGGACAGTGGCAAGTCATCTCAGAGACTGATCGTAACAAAGAAAATGAGGCTGAAGGCAAAGGAATGCAGTATTTTTCACATCTTTTGGTTAAAAACCCACAGAGCTCTTAATTCTGAAATGCCAGCTGCTGAGATATGCCACCTTCAAAAATGTAGCAGCTTTCAGGAATTGGACACCAATCAAAGAAAGATAACAAAGACCACCCACTGGTGAAGGAAAACTTAGAGCCTTGAAAATTCACTCGTACTGTCAAAACAAGTGCCTTCAGGTAGCTTACCTTGTATGAAGTGCACTGCACAATAAAATAAGGTAAAGATATAATTGTTCTCCTCTTGATCCGCACAGCCTCAAGAGTTTAAGAGATAAAGCAACCACTGCCCTGGGAAGGGTGGAATCTTTTTTTTAAATGTTATTTCTTCATGCTGTGTTAGCCACACTGCCCACAAAGACACTGTATAAATTTGCTTAAGAAAACTAAATTCAAGACCTTCGAAGTAGAATGTGGTATTTGTTTTAAACAAATCTAATTTCGGTCATGCTTTCAGGTTTCACCCACTCTTTTTTTTGTAATCACAAGCACCAAAATGGACGTGTCCATCTAGTCTGGCCAGTGTTTCTGGTTTTTGGATAAGTCCTTTAAACTCTTTAGGAGTCACAAGTCATTACAGAGTCAGAGTCTCCAGTAAGGTTGCTGCCTTCCTTACAAATATCCTCAAGATTTAGTGGCGTGTGGCCAGAGACTTTCTAAAAGCCACACAGTCCCAAGATCCTTTGGTGTTTTATGGCCATGGATTTGAACGGACTCTAGGTCCTGTCCTAGCCAGCCACCTCACCCCTCTCGAGAGAAAGACTTTTCACAAAGGCTTTTCATGAAGTTCCCCAGCATCACAGCTTTTACTGAAATGATATTTTCTTTGTCCTGCCTTATGCTGGGACCTGAAATACTGCTTTCAAAACTCAGGAAAAGGATTGAGTTGGAAAGTTGAGAGATGTCTCAAACACAGCGCATACTCCAGTACTGCCACTGCATCTGCTTCCCTCCTGCCAAAAACATCAAGTGCCATTGCTCAGCTATGTTAGAGCAGTCAAAGATTTCCATGTTAGGTCACTGCAATGTACTTCAATCAGCACTGAGATAATAGAAGAAATAATAAGGACCAATCTATAAAAAAACCAACAAATCCCCCCCAAAAAAACACACACAACTAATACTTCCTGCTGTAAAATTTCAAACACCATCAATTTCTCTGAAGCTTTGAACACTCTCAAGAAACTTGTCAGGAAGATGTCAAGCAATAAATTTCATTGGAAGCTATCCAATGAACACTTCACTTTGGATTGATTTTTTGTGACTGCCTGCCACTCAATCAGTAAGTCTTCTTTGCTCTTGCTATGAGGTCTCTCCTAAGGTGCAGAAAAGAGTTTAGTGTAAGCAGTTAGGATGCTTCATTTTTGTACAGGCTGGACTCAAGCATTTTATTTAGCACAAAACCCCTGTGTCATTTTATACAACTCATTTCTGTATCTTCTGTGTGTCTCATGTAAAATGGAAATAATATTCTCCTGCCTCATCTGGACTATTGTCAGGTACAGAGACACTACAGTTGTAGGACTCACACAGTACTCACAACAGATTAAGAATAAACCCAATTATCTGATTGAAGAGCAACACAGTAAGTTACCCCAAATGATGCCTACTAGAGGAGATAGCTGATATGTAATAAACTGTAGCCACTCTCCTCTGCTAACATGTATAGGAATAGGATAGAAGGGTGATAGGCACAAAACATCCATCAGAAAACTTGGAAATTGATTTTTTTTCCCTTGAGTGTGAAGGAGAAACTTCAGGAGGGTCCTCTGGGTCTCAGATTTCAGAGGGAGGATCAGGGGCCATTTGGAAATCAGCAGGAACTCATAAATCAGACGGGAGGGGACTTCGGGCCTGTAGAGGAGAGAAAAGAGAGATCACTAACCCCTTCATCTTAAATGTTGACTTAGCCTCATCGACTGGACATCTCAAGATAAACTGCCAGACGTCTTTTGAAGAGACAGCCCTGCTGCTTACTGTCTCTCGCCAAGAAATCAGCAAGTTCTGTCTGCATCTCAGCTGGAGTTCACAGCTGTGGTCACAGAAGTCATGAAAGTGTCTTATCCAAATTCTTGTCTCGCAGTTTAGCACTTTGTACAATGCTTGCAGGTCTCCTCTGCTGCCGAGCCTCCGTCACGCACCACCGCAGCTACGCCTCCACTGCAATACAGCGTTGCAGCGCAGTGATGGGGATTACCTTTTATCGGCTGGTCTGCTCATTCATCCCTTCGACCTGCCGGTGCATTTCAGATTGTACTTCCTTTACTGTTAAATGAGGCTCGAAGTAGCCATGGTCTGCAGCACTTCTGCTATCGTCACACCACGACACTGAAATCTGCCCTGCTCGCTGGGGTCTGGGGTAAACAAGGGATAAAACAGCAGGCGAGCACGCACCTCTGCTACAACTGAGTGGCTCCTTTTGGCAAGGGGGGCACTTGCTGGTTTAAATGGGGCTGCTCAAAGAGTAAGGCACCAGTAACTTTACATGATGGTAGCAGGATCTAGCTCTAGGTCCCAGGCCACTGAGGCAAAAGCCCTTCAGACCACTGCCTCCAAGCATCAGTGCCCAAGTGAGAAGCTGCCCTGCAAAGAAATCTGTGGAGATTAAGAAGAAATATGCCCTTATTGAGATGTCCTGGGGGAGGTCAAATTTATGTCAAAAGGGTCACACTTTTTTCCTTCCAGGGCAGCTGGAGTTTTCCAGGGCAACCCCCAAGAGGTCTTGGAAATGAAAGTGCTGAAAGCCTCTGCAGACCTCTCCTAATCGATGGTGAAAGCTGCTATTTTCAACACAGAGACCAAATGCCAGGTCTGTGGAGGCTCAGGACTCTGGTTGCAGAGAGGAGCACAGCCAGGATCTTCCCACCACCACCCCCTGCCTCCACTTTTTCATAAGAAACATTTAATACTCCTAATTACTTGGGGTTTCATTTGCATGTACATTAGGCTTGTACATTAATTAGTACATTTTATTTAATGCCCAGTTTTGAATAAATATAAAGTAAATGCACTTATTTACTGTTTGAACCCTACTAAAGTTTGCCTGTTTCACCCACTAACTCCATGACTGAAAAAGAAACTGAGCTTGTACTAATCAAATTACAAAAAAAAAAAAAAAAAAACCTAAAAAAATTAGCTTCCCGACATTTCACAGTAAACAAAGTTTAGATAAACAAATTTCACTCTGGAGGAGATTTTAGCTAGCAAAAGTAACCTTTGTCTTTGGAAGACTTTGGTACATCTGGAATGTCCAGATGTTGGGTTTGATCCTTTGCATTATTCCAACCCTTTGCATTATTCGGTCAATGAAAAGTAGATGGAAACCTGACTTGGATTGCATTAAAGATATTTTTCTTGCAGAGGATGTGCGAACAACTGTACATTACCCATTCTTTGACACTATTTGACAAGTTTTGAGTGGAGATACTGAGGATGCTGCACTCTGGAAATGCAGTACAGACTTATGACTTTATTGGTCTTGCAAGTTAAAACAACAAAAAGCCAATTCTCACCACAGCCCTGGTCTTAAGGGAAGAATACTTATTCAGCAAACCTCCTTCTGAACCCGGTTACCAGGCTGGCCCTGACTGTACACAGCAAGACCTTACCATCTTGTGTCACTCAGTATTGGACTATACCAGCTCCCAAAAAGGATCCCTGTACTGTGCACTTGGAAAACTTCCATGGACCTTAAAGGGTGTTTGGGGGGAGAGATGGAGAACTGGCCTAAAATAAGCATTGAAAACAATTGCCCAATGTTCTTTTTGTATACCTAATGTTACTTGCTACAGCTGCTTTAGCCCTTATAAATTATCTCTAATACAGCATAACTAGATGTACATTTAGCTCTGTTGCTCCTCCCCATGTGTGAGATACTATGGTTTTCAGTTTAGAGCATGCTTAGGTCTTCAGGCAGGTCTCTAGGGGATGTCCACTGTTTAGTTTCCTGCTGAAAAACAACAAAAAGTACACTAAAACATCACCTTCCACAGAAATACTTTGAGTTATATATAAGCACTGCTTTTTTGCAGAGTTACTCTGGAGACATAGGTTTTCAGGAGAAATAAGAACCCAGGTGAAAGTTGCAGAGTCTGTATCACTCACAGAAGAAACTGTGCAAATACCATTGTGGATAATTTCTAATTATTCTAAATAATATTTCTAAAATTAGGGTTTGTTTCCAACTCAGCCAGTTTACTGCCATACTAACAAAAATATCAGTATCAAGGTTTTAAGAAAAGTCTGGGGCAAGGCCAGGGGTGTGCAAAAAGAAGCCATGAAGAGAACAGGAAACTAAAAATATGCCTTCCAAATAACAAAATGTCTTAGAAAAATTATGAATAATCCAAAGTCAAGAAAAAATTTGAAGCATAACTCTGGAGAAGAAGGAAGATAAAATAATTGTTTCTAATATTGGGCAATTTTTTATTACTGGTCAATAGTGGATTGCATCTGAGCTCAAATGGGGTTTCAGTCATGTAAGCAGAATGTTAACCAAAACAACAAGAACTTTTAGGATTTTTTAAAAATTCTAGATCTAAAGGAAAACAGAAAAGGAAAAAAAAAAAAAGAAAAAAAAGACTAGATGCCTTTTATTTCTTCAACGTAAAATGGAAAAAAACAAAGCACAACCATGCCATTATTCACATGGAAAGTTACATTTGCTGTGTGATAGTTACAGCCCAATCCTCAAGTGATCCCATATGAATGCAGCCCACTGGACAAAAACATAAACATGCAAAACAAGTCAGAGTACTGGCCAGCTGTCAACAACTTATGAAAAGGCTGTTTCTCTCCTAACTCAGCAATGGTCCACCATACCGTGACTGTACTTGGTTTGAGGCCTGATTCTTGTTGCGAGCACAAGAGAAAATAACCCCATCTGGTTGGCATTCTCCTTCGGTACATGAGCCCAGGGCCACCGCATCGAGGTTTCATTGCCAATGGCTTTGCAGAAAGTTTCATACAATGAGGCAAGATGCTCACCCCTGGCTCCCGCAGGAGGAGCACTGTTGGCACTCGGTACTGCTTCTGGGGCCCATCTCTCCTGGCTTGAGGACTAAAACCAATATCTAGGTGAGGAATAAATGCTAAATCCTGCAGAGAGTCATCAGCAGTTAGATATAGACTGTTAACTCCATGGTCACATTAAAATAACCTTTGAACACTGGTTGTAGAGGGGTTTTTTCATTGCTTTATGACTACATGAATCAACCCCATTTAAAATGTCACTGAATTAATTAAAAAAAAGATAATTTGCAGGTTACTCAAAATACCCCAAATCTTGACTGATCATGGAAGAAGGCAATCACTGAAGTATAGCTTTACAAAATTAGAGCTTCCAAAAAAGATCGCTTAGTTATAAACCAAATGGAAATGTGCTTCTGCTTCCATTGATCCGTCCTGGACTCTAACACTGCCCTTTCACACTGACAGCCTTACTTCACGCCATACAGTGTCCGATTCGCAGACACTAGTATCATCAAACACTGGCCGTGAATTATTTATTTGATTAAAAGGCTAACATTACTTGGCAAATCAACATTTTGCAGAGCACTCAGGCAAAAGACATTACTGCCTGGCTCTTTTACATGGCATCATAACTTACAAATAACCTTTGTAATGTTTAGTCACATAATCCTGCACCTCAGGTACTACTGCCAGCAGTACAGCTCAGCAAGTTGTACTTCCATACTATGTTCTTGCACTTGTTACTTGCTGAGACACTGTATATCTATTTGAAATCACATGCCCATATTAAACGTTGTAAAATTGCCTTCTCTCTGATCTAGCAGTATTTGTGTAGGAGCAAATATTCTTCACAGCCCTACTTAATCTGCATCTGACCTTTTCAGTTGTACCATAACAAATTTAAATTCTGGATACACTTCAGTTTGAACTCGTTTCTTCTTACAGCAAGTATCCACTCTATGTTAGATATGTATCGTATGCACAGCATTGACTTCCTGATGTCTCTGTGAAGAATATGTGCCCTGTGAGGAAGAAAGAAACTGATTAACCCAGCAAGTCTCTTGAGGATATCAACTGTAGGATATGACTTGTAATAAATATTTTTGTTTAATGATATACACACACACAAATGCACTTTTTATATTTATATGCATATACACATATAAATGTATCTACTATAGACAAGGAAATACCAGAGTCAGTCCAGCAACAGCCCACACAGATGACTAAAGGACGGGACCATCTGTCATATAAGCAGGGCTTGAATGAGCTGTGACCACTCAACATAGAGAAGAGGAAAGACAGGGGGACCTCATCCAGGAGTCTAAATACCTGATGGGAGGGAGTAAAGAAAACAGAACCAGGCCCTTCTCAGTGATGCCCAGTAAAAGGACAAGAAGCAAGGGGCACAAACCCCTCTGAACACAAGAAAACACCATTTTATTGTGAGGGTGGTCAAATGCTGGAATGGGATGTCCAAGAGGTTGTTGAGTCTCCGTACATGGACATACACAAAACCCATGGGCAGCCTGGTCTGGTTGACCCATCTCCGATCAGAGAGGTTTGCACTGGGTCATCTCCAGAGGTGCCTTCCAACCTCAGCTGTTCTGTGATTCCAAGTAAATGAAGGTATGACAGTGTCACGCTTGCAATAAGGTATTGCACTAAGTTACATAAACTTTAGAAACACAAGTTCTAGTCAGTGGAAATATTTTGGTTTTGAAATTTCTTTTTGATGTTGACCACTTTTCTCAGCAGGGGTCAGAGATTTCAATTGCCCCGCCAGTGCCTCACCCACCACGGACACAATCCATCAAATACTCCAGACAAAGGCTCTGAGAGCATCTGGCACATCATTGGGATTACTGTCCTAGTTAGCCCATGGGAAAGGGACAGAAAAGTGGATCTTGCTTGCATTTTAGCACACCAACCTCAGCTACCAGCTCTGAATACCCTAGGATTCTGGTGATTAATACAAGTTTTCAGGTCTATCCAAACAGAGAAGCAGGTCCCTCCCATTCTGAGATCTCATTAATGATGTTATCTTATGTTATAACCAAATGTAATAGAAATTTTGTGAGATCAGACAGTTCAGCTCCGTTTCTGTAATACTGTGTTCCACTCCCTGCACATAGCCTCTAGTCTCATTTATACATCAAACCAGAACTTGAAACAATATGTACAACCAGAGATTTGAATACTAACTCCTCTGTTTTTCTTTCTTCCATTCCATATGTCTGGTTTAGTAGTTAAACTATATTATTTACAAGGCAACACCTATTTCTTCTCCAAGGCAAACAACTAATTGTAAAAAGTCATGATAACTTAAGGTTTTAACTATCCCACTCACCATTTTCTACATCATTTATGACCACATGACATTATCTGACCCAGCAGGCTGCCTTTCCAGAAACGATACCACTGTTTAGCTGGGGTGTAGGTTCAGAAGTATTCTGAGACCAAAACTGAAAATGTTTTAAAAAATTCATTGGCAGGACTCAGTGTCCCAGATGTAACATCAAAGCTCAGCTCCTGGATGCTGACTTTAGTGTGCTGAAACCAGTTTTCAAAGAAGAAGAGAAGGACTGTGAAGCCAGCCCTGGTGGAAACTGACCTTCTGCTACCATAGGACATTCAAGCTTCACCAGGTACTACGTACTCCTGCTCAACACTTCCAGAAGTGCATCCAGCTTTATCTTGATAATAACAAGTCACAGAAAATTCACAAGTTCCCATTTGCTTCAGTGGTAATTTTACAGATGATGAAAAATGTGTTTGCTTTAATCTTCATCCTTCTCCAGTGTTGGTTGTTGGCCATTCCTTCTCACAGTGACACAGAGCTTGTCAATGTCCCTCTGTGGACATTTTCCCAGCCTTGAGCAATCGTCACTGTTTGTGCACACACTTTTTTGCTAAACCAGTGAGTTAACACTAGACCTCTGTTCAGCAGCAGGAGCAAGCACTCACTTTCCTACTTCTACCCTGTGCAGATCTATTTACAAATCCATGTAGCAGGAAAATCATAGTCTGCCTGTGCATCCCCCCTGAACTTCACAGACTTCAAGCATTATATTCACAACAAGCATGTCTGTACCACAGCATCTCAGATCGTGCATCTGTGCTAGCATATCACGTTGGCAGAGACCCCTAACAGAGACCAGTCTAGAATATCTGGGGGTTTTTTTCCCTTGCTGGGGTGATTCCACTGTTTCCACAAATACTATAAACTTGTATTTTTTGTGTTCTGATTCACAGACCTGGGGTGGGGAGGGTGGCAGAAAAAGATGTACATGGGCTGCTGCAGGGGCCTGAAAAAGAAAATGAGGAGGCTTTTGTTCACTGGAGGAAGCCAGCTGAAAGGTTTTAGAAGCCTGCAAATGGCAAGGACTTGGTGAGCCTAGTCTATAGGGTATTTTTCCTTACACCTTCAAGTTAGCACACTTCTCAGAGCATATCTGTGTTGTATGGATCAGATTCTTCCATCTCACAGGTAAATTCCTTTCTCAAAAAGGAAAATTTTAATCTCTTAAATTTAATCTCTTAAAAATTTAAGACACAATGGCAGCTATCAAGACAGTATCTATTTCCCTCTGTTGACGATTAGAGTAATAAAGTACATGATTGCAAAGTTTTGGGATCCGGGTCCCAGGCATCAACTAACCATTTAAAGTGATTACTCAGTAACAAAAGCAGCCAAACTCTGAAAATTAACTTCAGGACAACTCACACAACACCACTGGGCAACTGTAGTGATTTTTAATAGAAAGAAGAGACACACAGTTGCCCCTCTGCCCCAATGAGTTTCTAAAGATTAAACAACGAAAGGATTTCCAATATGATTTGCAGAATTCTACATAAGTTTGGGAAAATTTAAGTCTCATACTTCAACTAATAAAGCTACTGACCTTTACAGCCAGGAAAAAGAAAAGTTATCAAGAGTGATGTACAAACCCAAGTTTTCACTATTCTTTTCAGTATCTAATGTGGCATGAGAACTGAGGATATTAATGAAAAGAGAAAATGCACAGTTAAAATTGAGTCAGACAGCTCTCTGTGTACAGAAAATGTATACGTGATTTATCTGAAGCATCTATAGTGCAGCTTTAGGTTCATTTGAATTTTCCACACTGTCGGTAATTGCAGCAAGAGCTTGCATTTCTATGGCAACTTCCACCAACAATCCCAAATGGCTGAAAACACAATTTTAAGTAATCTTCACCTGCAAATGGCAGTCTACCCACTTCAAACAACCCTAAGCAGGCCTTGCTTAAAACAGAGGCATGCTGAAGTCTAGCTGAGATCTGGAAACAGACAACCCAGATCTCAGCTCCCAGTCCTCCGACAGGAATAAAAAAGATGATGTTCTCCTTCGGATAACGTATGAAATGCATGGGGTTTATTTGCTATGGTAGCAGACATTTGTATAGCTGCTGGTCTATTATGAGTTAACCCCTAGCTCCGTCTGACATCTAGCGTCGTTTTGACCGAAGGACAAGCCCGTGTGAGCTCCAGGCTTGCAGCCCTGATCTTTGCAGAAGGGGTGCCAGACCCCCCTCCCCAGCCTCACCCCCCACCACCACCCCCCCAGCAGCAGGCAGCTCTGCTCCCCCCCCAACTCTGGCTTCCACCCCTCTTGCAAAGACCACCTCAGCATCCTTGCTCTGGCAAGTCTTTGCTCAGCCGGTCGCTTTTGGATTTGAGCGGGACGCCTTTCGGCAGCAGAATTCCCCTCCGATGGGGCTAAACCCCCGGCAGCGACCATAGGATGGACAATGCCGTGCAGCCACAGCCCGTGGGATCTGCCAGGGCTGCGACAATCTGCTCCATCGAAATACCGGGGAGGAAACCTGAGGCTTCTCAGACCTCTAACACCCAACCCAGAACCGACCATTTTGGCCCAAGCTGTGACAAACCCAATCCCCTGCCTGAAGCTCTCCCCCGGGAAGGGCAGAGGGGACAGCGGGGGGACCGGGCGCAGGAGGAGATGGCCCTGCTCTCTGCCATTCTCCTGATTTCTGAGTCGTCCTCTCGGGGCTGGAGGGAACTGTCCTGGCACACGCGGTGAAGCCAAGAGGAAAGAGCCTGGAGCTTGCAAAGGTCATCCAAGTTGTCCCAGCCACTTACTCCTGCCTGGGCGGGGAGAAAGTGCATCATGACGATACGATTACTTGATAACAGGTATGAAGTTGCTTCACCTGTTCTAGCAAGTCTATTACTAGTACTGGACCCAAAATAAATTAACCAAGTTTATTTCAGCTGAACAGTGAGTTAAACAGTGTTGCGCGGGCATTCTCTGGATAGTACACAAGATCAGTTCATAACCAAAAACCAGTTAAGGAAATAAACTTCACTGAGTGAGTTTTAGTGCTCTAATTTCCATGCAAATTGCAAGGAATGCTAGAGTTGTATTTTAGATCCTTAATTGGATATGACTGTAATGGCCACTGCTCTACAGAGTTATTGACATTTGCAATTTCAGTCCTTGTCAGTGGACAGGCCAAATAAATAAAGCACAGAAAAGACATTTTCAAAGCTCCTAAAAGAACTATAAGAAAAAAAAGTGCAGAAAGCAAACAGTCCTTGGGTCCCTCAATCTTTTTGATACTATTGTAAACCTACCCTCAGCTTTTCACCTTCCTTGGTATCCTACCTTTATCAACTATTGTCAGGGGAAAAAGCAAAATCTGCAAGAGTCTTTCTTGTTGACTGGCTGATAGGAAAAAGGAATATGCTTTTAAACATGTGGTTTGTAGTTTCCATTTGAAACAGTATTTCTATTTTAAGATTAAATTTGCTATTTTAGCCAAGGTCACTGGGAATATAATGAAAGGCAAAGGTTATAGGAAGATACAGGATTTTTCATTCCTCTAACTAATAAAGTTTAGAAAAAGACATTTTTATAGAGAAGGGCAAAATGAAACCCTTATAATCCTCTGTTCCGAGTGGAAAGCTAAGAAAGAGCTCCTGGAAGTACAGTGCTTTCTTCCTCCCCCCCCCCCCCCCCCCCCCAGTGCAGACAGTATCTAGGTCATACCAGAGACATCTGACTTGAATTTATATATTGGTAAATTTTTGTAGTCCATTGATACTCAAAATCTATCATGTACTCCACCATGGCTACAGATCGCTGAAGAAAGCTGTTGTAAAATTCAAGGATATTCCTGCTCCATGCTAGCATAACCCTGGAGAAAGTGCATGGTGCATTTTCCTTGTAAGAAAGCAGAAAAGACCACCAATTCATAGGCCATATGAGGTCACTTTTTCTTATGAAGTGGAAACATCAGCAGATGGAGTACTTGAGACTGATTTGGCCTGGCACCGCCAGAAACCAAATCAGATTGTGAGAAAAACAGCTCATATTGCAAAGGACAGTAACTAATCACAAAGCTAATAACACTGTCCATACTCAGCTACTAATAGGAAATAAAACTGCTGATGAAGTAGCAGAGAATCAAGTGCCCAAGAAACTAATTTAGAAAGTCTTGGCTTATAAAGCACTGGTATTTTAACTCAAAACACCCCATGACAATCAATTGGTTAGGCCATCGGTTTAGAGTCTAGAGGGAAGGAAGACAGCAGCTTTAGCCCCGACAGCTTGTAAGCTCCTTCAGCCAAAGACAATTAAGTCCAAAGTAGTTACCGAAGACATACATGGCAGCAAAGAAGAAATCCTAGACAACAGCTTCAAAGGTTTCTCCCCACTGTGGTGAAGGGAGAAGGTCACATCCCAAGCAGCAATAGCTGTGGCCCTAAACCCCATCCACAATGGGGTTGTATACCATAATCACCTCTCAAAGTCAGTCCCCCAGAAACTAATCAGGATGCTAACAACAGCATTTTGGAGCTGACGTAAATAATATGTTCTCACCTGACTGGCAAAGAAAAAAAAAAAGCAAGCAATAATCCCCACCAGGAGAGCAAACAGACATTGTGCAGAGGTTTTGCTGCTCTGCCTGGTCACGGTATCTGAAAGGTGAGTATAGAAAACTATATGTGTGGGGAGCCAATAAATTAATTTAAACAAAAAAAGTTGTGGTTGATGTTATTGATTTTCCTCTGTCCTAGATATTGCTATTTGTGTATTTTAGCAAAAGGGTGGCTATTTTTAGATTAGTTGGTATTTACCTTTGTTGATTACATATGATTAAAAAAAGATAACATAATAACCACAAAGTCAGTGGACCCTAAGGATTAATTGTTAAATTACAAAGACTATCATACATATTACCTAAAAAGGTACATCTCTGACTCACATCAGATAGCTCTGACAAGTGAATGAACAGCAGCTTGCCACAAGCTTCTCAAAGCTTTATTTATTTTTATTTATTTACCTTAGCTTTATTGCTTCTTGAACAGTGAAATAAATAAAGGAATGTGCCATGCCTCAGCACATGTGAAGAAAGCATAATCTAAGTGCAGCCAACTTATTGGAAGAATAATTAAGCTCTCTTCTTCTTAGGTTTCTCTATAAATATGCACAGATATATATTAAGGGATAATTTTGTCATGAGTCAATCAGCCAAGCCCCTTCCAACAAAGCACGCCAGTGCTTTATTGTTTGGACTTGAGCATGCTCTGCTCTGCAGTCCTCCTAAACCCTTTGCTATTCTTGCCGGGTTTTTCATCTCTTGCCCCAGAAGCTGCAAGCCCTGCACCTGAGGTTTGTCTCTCTCGTATAGCCACCTGCACTACATAAAATAACCAGCTCACCTGAGATTTTCTCCCAGCTTCAAGGGCAACAGTTCAGTGCACCTATAAATCCCTCTCAGCTGACACAGTACAGAAACTTGTTTCTCCTCCTTTTCCCATAACTCTCTTGCAAAAATCCTTAACCACAGCTGCCTTTTTATGCCTGAAGGGGAAAGGCTTTGTGTGTGCCCTCAGTACACTTAAGTTTGACAAAATGGTCTTTAAAAGATCCTCATGCTACTTCAGTAAAATGCAAAAGCAAGAAGGAAAAATAACCTGATGTTTCGGGATTGTTGTTTTACAAGGACAGACTGATTGCTGAGAGCTTTATTTGCTGCATAGCATTTGTTGCTGTTAGTCTTCTCAGTGAAGAGAAGGCAAGTATTGCACACCCCTACTTCAAGGTTAAATCTGAAAATTGGTCCTAATATGGTAAAAAAAGTACCAGATTTCGCCTGAAGTAGCCAACACGCTAAGGGTGAAAAAAACCAAATAGCATTTTTTCAAAAAACACACGTTTCTAGACTCCCGTTAATGTTTTCTGCTTTTATAAGGGATACATGCTGCCACCATGAAGACTCAAATTGTGGAGGGAAATAATATATTACTTTCCCTTTCAGTTTCAAGCAACTTTAACAGGGGCCATAATGAAAAACATATTAATAGGTACTGAAATTTCCCAAGTCAGTTCACCATAACGTTAGCTATAAAAATGTACATATTAGTTATCAGTGCAAACCTTTATGCCTCAGAGGGGACTTTTGAATGTGTCGGTGCCTGTCTATAACCTGAAGAGGTCTTTTTTTCAGTTTCCCACGCAGGCATAAGATTCAACTCTTATAATACCACAGGCCCTGCAATATTCAGGGTTTTTCTTGAAGTCCCCAATCATGCAACTATGCATACTTCATTAAAAAGTGGAAATGTTTAGCCTAGTAATTTCCAAGCAAAGCCTAAAGAATATGAATCAATAGCATTCCAGCATTTCCAAAGTTAGAAATTAATTTTCTTGAGAAATCTTACAATGCCTGAAGACCTAAGGACTTTTCTGAGTGTTCGGTATTAGCAAGACTTTCCTTTGCTAAAAATGCTAAGCTTGAAGAAGAAAAATGTAAAGTTGTCTTATCTCACAACTTTGTACTGGTAGATGGAGAAACTTTGGCACCATTATCATCATTTGTGTTAAAATAGGAGAAAAGAGTCTGGCATAAAAGATGAAGGGACTGAACTACAACACCTCGCAATTCAAGTAGAAGAGGTAGATGCATGCACTGTAACTCTAAAAGTCTCAATATGAATGTGTCCTGGTTTCAGCTGGGATAGAGTTAACTGTCTTCCTAGTAGCTGGTACAGTGCTGTGTTTTGAGTTCAGTATGTGAAGAATGTTGATAACACTGATGTTTTCAGTTGTTGCTCAGTAGTGTTTAGACTATAGTCAAGGATTTTTCAGCTTCTTATGCCCAGCCAGGGCACAAGAAGTTGACACAGGACACAGCCAGGGCACCTGACCCAAACTGGCCAACGGTGTATTCCATACCATGGGACGTCCCATCTAGTTTAGGAACTGGGAAGGGGGGGGCAGGGAATCGCCGCTCGGGGACTGGCTGGGTGTTGGTCGGCGGATGGTGAGCAGTTGCCCTGCGCATCATTTGTACATTTCAATCCTTTTATTACTACTGTTGTCATTTTATTAGTGTTATCATTATCATTATTAGTTTCTTCTTTTCTGTTCTATTAAACCGTTCTTATCTCAACCCACAAGTTTTACTTCTTTTTCCCAATTTTCTCCCCCATCCCACTGGATGGGGGGGGAGTGAGTGAGCGGCTGCGTGGTGCTTAGTTGCTGGCTGGGGTTAAACCACGACAGAATGTAAAAACACATACATCCCTATTGCTCAACCTGATGGAAGATATTAATGATCACAACTCAAAACAGCTATGCTCTTGCAGGTATTACCAAAAAAGAAATCAAAAAAGGGAGATTTCATTGGACTTGCAAGGGGACTTTTGCCTTTTTCCTCAGACTGAGGTAAAATTTTTTTTGCAGACATAGCTTGTGGGCAGTGTGTAACCTGTTGGTGCAATGGGTTGTGTGGTGGTAGAGACCAATCTTTTAGCGCTTTGGAGGAGGTCAGGTCAGGCAAGGTCAGAGAGCTTCAGGAGTCAAGTCACTTGCATCTGATTAGGGTAAAAGCATCAACAGAGAAAAGGGGGTTTAGAAAACATGACGAAGTTAAAGCACAAGGCTGAGGATATCATCCTAACCCCAGCGTCCAACGAACACATCAGCGATGTATGATGCAATGCCAAGGCCCAGGAGAAGGATATTGTCATAAAGGTAGAAAATTAAAGTCTGCACTGTTATTTTGGCCTCAAGGGTGGCTTGGGAGACCCAAGCATTGGAGATTCAGAGAGGATTTGCAGATGTGGGGGAGATGCAGGATCTCTCTCCCTTTCCCAAAGCCCTCCGTAAGGTGGGGTCCAGGACCTGGGGAGGTTCCTTGTGTTACAAATTAAAGGGTTGATTAGCAACATGGGAGGAGAAGTGGGGAAAGACTGACCCACAGCAACCAGGGGAGGAAGGGATTTTGAGATGCACCTGGTGCCCGTGGCGGCTGAAAGACGAGGATGGGAACCAGGAGCGTCCAAGCCCACCTCTACAGAACTGAAGTAAGGCAAGTGCCAAAGTGAACAGATAGAGACTCGTGTAAACAAAAGGGAGATCACTGTGGTCAGCTTATAACATACCAAACTATAGCCAAGTGCAAATGGCAGACAGTGGCCTGTAGATTTAGGGGATGCATTGTCCCCCCACGCAAACACAGAGGCCAGCATCCCACAGCCACCCTGGAGGTAGTTTAGGAAGGCAGGTGTTTATTGACAGTAACATCAGATTTTACATCCTTCTGTAATATTTGAGACTGCTTGACTAAGCTTCCACTTCTGCTTTCAGGGGTGCACTTGTAGCTCCCACAAAATACAAGCCCTAAAAACTGAAATTGGACTGTGCTCACAGTAAGCAGAGTCTCCTCACTATACATGTTCTGTCTGAATATTTGATATTGCAGACGATAGATAGTCATATTTTACAGCTCTCTTCTTTAACCCAGCCATTTTGAACTTGCTCCTGAACACACAATGAAGCAAAACATAAACATTTAATCATTTGTTTATCTAGTTATCTTTGGCTTTACATTCGTAAACATTGCCTCTGGGCATAATGTTAATCCTATTTCACAATAAGATACTTACTACATTAATAAATATTGGAGCAAAGCCTCAAATCCCAGATGTACTGAACCATTTAGAATTGAAAATCAGTTTGCACAAGCCCAAATCTACTTGAAGAAAAAGTATGAGGAGGTGCTCAAATCTTGTAAGATCAAGCTCTTCACGCTTATGCATTCCTTCATGATCCTTGGACACAGGTATTTCCATACAGCATCTTGAAGCAGGATGCTGCTATAAAAAAATATAGCTTGTTGGCATTGCTCGTACATTGTAGATGTGATTAGCAATTAGTACACTCATTTTTTAAGCTATTGTATTTTTTCCTTCCTGACCCTGGTCCATGTCAGAAGAGATTATATAAATCTGATGATGATTTAGAACTGACATTGTAGCTACCCAAAGCAACCCTTTTAATAGCTGAATAGAAATATTAATTTTCACTGACCAAAAATGTACCCTGTAGATTTGCAAAGCATCTTAAGATTTGACCCATCCTTGATTAGTTCCCAGTAAAAAAAGTCTCTGAGCCACTAGGGAATCCATCAGCAACAAGAATATTTTTTAAGGTGATGAATTCTCCCTAATAGTATCAAATACCTCCTCTGTTCAAGCTGGTTTTCTCCTTCTGAGATTTTGGGAAAAAATACATTATTCTCTTTCCCTTTTCTTTTTTCCTGGCTTTTCAGGTCTTTTCTCCCCACTTCTGAACTTTAAATAAGCAACTTTACTTTTAAATAAATAATACAAGGAAGAAAATAAAGTTCTTTCACCTCTTTCACCTGACTGATTGTATCTCAGGACTTAGGCAGCTATATGTCTGCTTCAGGAAGGGAGAGAGATACAGTCCTTTAAAATGCAAAGATTTCCATTCTGTTATTGTCATCCTGCTCGCTATTTCATCCATAGATGTTTTGCCCTGGGGCATACCTATATGGGTTTAATTTTTGTGCATGTGTGAAGTTGAAGAAGTCATAAACTTTAATAAAATCCGTGCAGTCCAATACTTCTTGTAGCTTATCTCATTCTTGGATGTGGAGAGGCTGATCTTGGAAGGAGACTTACTAACATCCAACAAAACTTATCCCCAGACAATGATTTTTTTTCATTATATTTCTCTAGTCTCTTGCTCTTCTTCCTTATCCAGTCATGCAATACATATATATATATATATTTGTAATATTTGCACTAAAATTGATGCTTTCCCCCATTGTAAAGGGAAGGCTGAATGAAATGCCTCCTTCTGCTTGCATTTTGATGTACCATGTTAGCTTGCACCATCCGTCATTACTTAATTTACGTGGTGGGGGCCAACATTTTTCCCCATAACCTCCTGACAGCAATTGAGGGATCCCAGATGGCATTTTCAGCAGTCGGTGCAACTACCCCTGCTCATTTCAGAGTGAGAGATCCCAAGCAAATACAGCTTCTTACTTCAGGCAGGGGTGGTTCTGGAGCAGGTTGGTACTCATGGAAGGGCACAAGCTGCCTCTCTGCCTGGCAGAGCTGTCTTGCCACTGCCACCCCCCACAAAGGGTCATAAACCTCCTGCCACCTCTACTTGCCCACACCACAAAAAGTCAATACTAGGTTGGGGGGGGGAAGAGATGTAGAGGTTTGCATTAAACCTTGGTTAAGTTGTGCTCCAAGGCTAATAAGCGTAGGAATAGCTTCCAAAGGTGACCCCAAAAATTTCGCTAACTGAAAGTACCCACCCAGCAAGCTGTGCAGGTAGGTGAGACTCGAATTGTACTTGCAATAAAAGGGCTAAGAGTCATTACGAAACTGGATATTTCAGATCCAAATTCAAGTGGGTAGCAGTGCTTTGATTTGGGAAGATCCCTTTTTCCCCTCAGCCGTACAATAAAATCCCAGTTTACTCATACACATTCTGGCCCAAGTTTCAAATGGATTTATTTACCTCCACAAATCCAGAGTACAATAAATCATAGCAAAGGATTCCTCCTTTGCCCTGCTTTCTATGATACTTCCAGCAATGATTTTGCATTGGTCCTTCAGCACATCTCTGTGCCTCTATGTTATCCATGAACTTCACATCATGGATGATTTTGAGTATCTGAGAACAAATACTGGACAACTCTGCTAATGACCTGATACTTACAAAACTACGTTCACACTTCTTCCTGGGAATCTTTGCTGAGTTCTCCTGCACTCAGCTTACACAGAAACACACAAATGGTTGGGTGAATGCATGAAATACTGGGAAATAGCTGCTCGATTTTTTAGTTGACGATTACCTACACCTTATGTCACAAAAGTGGTCATGGCACAACTTCCATCTGAAGAGTCTGTGGCTGGAGTAAGGCAATACAACTGATGAAAAGTGAACTTGATTTCTCCAGTTGTGAGAATGTAGCATCTCATTTACTCTTTATTAAACCTGTTCTTAAAACATGTGAGAGAATAATTTCACAAAAAAAAATCACATTTTAATAAAGTAAGATTAAGACTACTAAATATTTTGTACTTTCTCCCTACTCCAAGAGAGATACCTCTTCTTATGATACACAGTACATAATTTAAAAAAAAAAAAATCTGTCAGAATTTATTAATTTATGAGAGCTGGAGAGCTTTAATTAATGAAACACACTTCTTGGGCAGGATGGAGGAAGAGCTGTTGATGTATGTTGAAATTTTTTTTTTTTTAAACACTTGACCATGGAGGGTCAGGCTGGGATATTACCATTGTCATATCTGTAGACACACAGGTCTCAAAAACATCTATTATAGAAAGTGAGAACATAGGAGCAGTTAAATGCTAAGACTATTGGTTACGTAGGTAGTGACACAACAGAGATGAGAAAGGAAAAAAATTTGTACTACACAGAATCTACTTGTTTCACTTTTGTGCTCTTTGCTTACCATCCGTGGAGCATAAGTTGAAAATATACAGCCAAAAAGGGTTATTTATGTGATGTGAGATCAGCTAGAGGCATTTACACTCTGGCTATCACACAGAATATATATGGGCCAAGATCCAAAGAGGTGTCTCTGCCATGAGGAGGTCACAGAAGACATCAAGATGCAGTCCTAGATTTCCAGGTAGAGAGAACACTGGACTCTTGTAAGAAGGTAAGTTAAACAAAGGAAAATAAAACAATGTGTTAACTTTGGTAGATTATTATCATAGAGGTTGAGAGTATTATTTTGAATTTGCAATATTATTTCTTTGCAGAGGAGGAGGAAGATCCGTGAACTTCACAGAAGTGAAACTTAGCAGCAGCAGAGGATGATTTGGAGGAGATACAACCTTGAGGGAAAGTGGCTACGTCAAGCCACGAATGCAGCAGAGTAGCTGACTTTGCTATATATAGGGACAGTAGTTTTGATCTGCATGGACTTTTGAAAAGTGAGGATTTAACAGAAAGAAGACATGTTCCCCAAGAAATGAACTGAAACTGTCTTAGTAGCCTGACTGTTTGTTGGACCATGTGTATTAGCATTTGCCACAAATTTAACAAGGGTTACAATTACATTACCTTGGCCATTTTAGAATTGGGTTAGCCTAATAGGAATGTCCCAGCTCCTTCATATAGCCAAAACCACAAGTCACATCACATCGGAGAGGTTCAAGGTCTGATGCCTGCCAGCACAAGGTGACAGATCTCTTGGGCTCCTCAGCCGTTTCTCCATGGGATGGGGCTCATCCATGCAAAGGGTTTGCTCCTGCGCTGGCTTGGTCACACCAGCCTCATTTATCCTGCTTTCTCCCCCTTATGGCATGCATCTGCCCTCCTGCTGCTCCAGGGACCTGGAGCGCATCTCAGCTGCTCCACGGCTGCAAACACAGCAGCCCCAGAGACATCCTCAGCAGCCTGGAGGAATCCCCATGGCCTTTGTAAGATCAAAGCTGTGCTTGGAGTCAGCTGGGGCAGGGCAAGAGGAAAAGGGTTGGATTTATGTAATTTTATTCTTGTCTCCTTCGGCAAATATTTTCTTCCTCTAAGATTAGCCCTGATGCTGTTAATGGTACCTTGGACTCACTATATTGAGTCAATTAAAATACACATATCTGATTTTTTACCCCTGAAAAATGAAGATTTACTGTATACAACTATAAAACCATGTCCTCAAAGGTAAAGGTAAACTCACTTCCCTATGTAATTACATGTTAGCTAGTATCCAGTATACCATAAAGCTCAAAAGACTTTTGTAGACTAAACCCCAAGTTTTTCCTTAACTTTCACATTTAGAATCATTTCTTCAGGAAGAATCTTCCGCTCAAGAGAGACAGTAAATGATGCTGGATTCCTAAGCTTTTATCTTTGGAAGTCATTTCTTTTCAGCAGTATGTTAATGTCACTTCAAGCAACTTGAAAAATCTCTGTGTCTACATTGCCTGTCATTTTAAACTCAAATGTTTGGCTTTACAACTACAAACAGCTGTTCCTAACAATTTTCAAGGACTGAAGAGTGACTGAAAGTGTAGCCCACTTGTGCAAACACAGGCTAAAAGGTCTGTCTTAAATAAAGTCCTGAAGGATTGAAGTAGCTTTTTAAAAAAACACCTGTAACCACGAAGTGCAAACAAAAACTACTACCAAAGAGCACACACATTTAGGCCAGTTTATCAAACACTACAGTAGCATATGTTTTATATTATATGTAGCTATTATACTGATGTGCACTTACTGGGGATATCACTGTCTGGTTGGTATAAATTCATTGGTATAAATTCAAATTCCTCCCTAACACAAAGTTAACATGGATTGATTTTCCATTTTCAAATCAATAAGCATGTACTTTTCCTCCCATCATTCTTCCTGCATTTTTATCTCTAACATCACAATTCCCTTTCATAAGAATATTATTTTCTGATGATTTTCATCCTTCTTACTCTGCCTTTGAAAATGTCAGTCTGGAAAGCACGCCCACAGGGAGGGAGCCAGCCTGCTGGTGTGGGAAGGACACAGGACAGAAGGGATCAAAACATCACTTTTTCCAATCACGTCTTTCTCCTTAAAACGTCTTCCACTGGTCCCTGTCAGTGATGGCACAGTGCAGGCAGACAGACCTTTGCTCCAACACACTGCAGATCCTCTTACAGTGATACCTAACGGACATGATTTCTGCAAGACTCAGAGGGGTGTAATTGATTTGTTACCATGATCAATGACTCTCTGCTGGGTTTAGGATTCTCTTTATAGCCTGAAAGCATGAGAAAATCAGCATGACCTGTTCATCCTACTGGGAGGAAAACATATTTATTTTCCCCAAAAGCAAAGGGGAATAGGTGACGTTTCAGCTCTGTACAATCAGCCATTTTCAGGCTGCAAATACCACACTGGCCACAGCATGGTTCGAAATACAGCAAAGTCCATGGGTTTTGTTAGCAGAGCACCTGATCCCATTGAAATGCCCTTTTGGGAGACATGGGGTGTTAGCTCCAGCCTGGCACTTGCACCTCTCACTGCCTCAGGCTGCAGGTAATGCAGGTACAGCATCACCTGTACAGCCACATGAAGCTGGGGGCTGCCTCCTCTCTCTACATGGAGGTCGAGATGGAAAGTGTACTGGGAGCAGTTACTGCCCTTGTCACCCTGCCATATACTGTCCTGGGTCAGGATTTGAGCATAATCTGGAAGCTGGCATGATTTGAGATGAGCAAGCTGCAGTGGAAGAACAGGTACAGCTTTCATGATCAAAGGGATCCTTCATTCAGCAAGCAAACAGCACCATCAGCAACATCTGCTGCTTTTTTCCCCTTTTCTAAGCTTATTAAAAATACATATATATTGACAAAGATGTGGTACATGGGTGACCCCAAGGTTGGTTTTAACCAGCTTGGGACCAGAGACCAACCTGGGATCTTACTGCCTTTGGAATCAAAACTTCCATCACCTGCTTTTTTTATTTTTTTCTCAACTGTGAAGGAACAGGGCCCTTAGTAAACATGGATTCATTGTCTGAGACTGCTGCAGATCCTTGTATATAATCTCTGCCAAACCTCTGCGTTACTTTTTTCCCTACCACGTAGGAATATTACGTGTAATTATTACCCCAAACACTGTAGTGTAAGAAACACAGGACTAAAATTCCTGCCAGTCTCCTACAGAAGAAAACCACATCATTTGTTCCCTTTCCTAAACTGATTACTTCCTGTCTTAAAGTAATAAGGACTTTTACTGTCATGGGACTTCTCACCACTACACAATGCAACTTCTAGAGCTTAAAACCAGAAGCCCTGTAATTGCTCCTTAAGACTGCTGCATTTGTGCAGGACCACCACCAGTGTTTGCCTTCTTTTTAGTTTCTCCATTGTTCTGACCATCCCAGAAGGAGGCTGCTGGACCATTTCCAGCTTGAATTCATTTCTCCTGGCTATCAGCAGCTGGAAAACTGGAGGCATTTTGGTAGTATCATGAATCCATTCCCACCCTTGCAATAAATTCCTCACTAATACACCTCAAGGTCCCATTTCGCATTTTTATCTGCATTTACACAGTAACTTAGCCTCTAGTAACAGCTGATGGCTTCCCCACTTGAAAATATTTGCTGTGAAAACCAAAATTTGCCATCAAATTGCAGTTTACAGGCTCTTAGGTTTCCTTCCACGTCTACTGCTGGAGTGTTCAAATGATACACCTTTTTTTCTGGATGGTATTTCTGTCCTTACAATAACTATACTTCTTGGCTTCACCATGCTAACAACTTTGCATGGCCTGTAAGCTTTTGTCCGTGCTTTGTCCAGACATAATTTGTATCCCTTTCATTGTCTGACAGGAAGAACAGTGTGCTTGTAGAGTCCTATGCACATCACTGCTTACAATCAATAATAAAAGTTGTATGTTTTCTCTGAAGAAGAATGCATTTGCCATTGTGCATTAACACAGTTGCACTTAACCCAGAGATTTTTGCAGTCATTTTTGCTATGCAACACCTTAAACATTTCCTGGTGAAGGAGCAATTTTCTACATGGAGAGTTGAAGCCTACAGACAGCTTGAGTCACCTTCTACCTCTGGGGCACAGGATGGCATGTTGCAAGCCTTTTAACTGAGCAAAGAACATGACCACCCTTTTTCCCTACCATCTGGAATAAGAAATACCTCTGGTTCACACCAGGAGTGATTCATACTCCTCTGCCTACAAATGCCATTAAAGTTCACGGTTCTGCCTAGAAGCCCTAGGAGGCATCTTTGCAGCTGCTGCTCCTTCAGCAGCCCTACTCAGGCTGAGAAGGAACCTTCTGGATTTTTTTTTTTAGAGACACAACAGCAGCAAGGCTTCTTAGCAGACAAAAACATAACTCTTCCAAATGCAAAAATTCAGCATCTACAAATGTGGAAAAAAGAAAAAACCAAACCCCAAACTTTGTAGAAGTGCAGAGCTTCACTGAGGATTTAACTATACCCACAGGTCAGGCTCTTGGCAGGATCCAGGTTTTCAGGCTTTACATAATAGCATTGACATTGTTCGCTGCTCCTCCTCCTCTTCCTTCACCTCCTCCTCAATCATCCCCGGCCACTGTGCAGCTGAGCTTTTTACAGCTCAAACTTGCACCAGCTGTTGCAGTTTCAGTCTCCACGGCAAGGGAACGTCCCTGCTTGTGTGTGCTGGCTTCTGCGTGTGATCAGAGATAAGATGCTTCTTACAGAAATCAAGACTTTTTTCTTAAAAAAAGTATTACAGACATAGACCTTAACCATACCCATAGGCCATAGGTTGAAGCTCAGACAACGTTCCTCCAACCACTGCCCTGGCAAAGCAATTTCTGACTGCAAAGCCCTCTTTGCAGGCTACCCTTCCTATTGGGAGCCCCTTGCCAGCCCATTTGTATCTTGCTGGGCCACCTGGTGCACTTCCAGGGACTTGGGTTTTCTCCCACATGGTTCATCCATCCCAGTATCTGATGAGTTGCTACTCACAGCGACATCTCAGGCAAGAGATCCCATAGAGACCAACGTCCCGCAAGGACATCTGCCATCAGGGAGCTGCATCTTCCTCCCCGGCTTCAAGAAGTTTTGCATCTTTCAGGGTGTAGCTGGACTACAGGAATGTTTCCGCTAACCAGCACCTTCTCTTGCTATTTGAGAAGCTCTACCGAAACAAGTGGCCTCGCTTATTTCTATCCTGTGTGGTGTTAACCTCTGCAGGAGGTGAATCCCATGCTCCGAGGTTCATGCTAGAAAGTCAAATACTGTCAGTGTCTGAAGGGACAGGAAGATGTTCAGAATAATAATAGCCACTCTACAGAGATTTTTATGGGCACAGAAAATGCAATTAATTGCTCTCATGTAGCATTTTGAGCTCTGTGCACAAAGCTGCGGCCTGAGCCTTGGTTGAACCAGACACTCCGTGCGCTGGTGGCAACCCAAGATGTTCAGTGCACATCTGAACTCCTTTAACCTAATTACTTTAATCATCAGTGCCCCATCCTCTCCTAACCTTTCCACCTCCTAGTCTACAGCTGTTTCTGTATCCTTTTAAATGGCAGACAGTGTGTTAGTAGAGACAAAAAGATTAATACTCATGC
>NW_027439617.1:0-26713 GCF_964188355.1 Buteo buteo
ATCTTTCGGTTGTGGGTTTGTGCATGAAAATGGGGTGGGTTTTTTGCTTTGCAGCGGCACCAATCCAGGCGGATTTGGCTTTCCCAGGAGTCCCAAAGTCGTTTGTTTTTTCCCCGTTGCAGACCCAGAATCAGGGGGTTTGGGGTTGTCCTGGTTTCAGCTGGAATAAAGTTCATTTTCTTCCGAGTAGCTGGTACAGGGCCATTTTGGATTTAGGGTGAGAATAACGTTGACAACACCCCGATGCTGTAGTTGTTGCTAAGCAGTGTTTATACTAAGTCAGGGACCTTCCATCTCCTCATACCGCCCTGCCAGCAGAGGCTGGGGGCGCACAAGAAGAGTCGCTTAGCTAAAGCAGGATTCCAGGTAAACAGGTCAGCTCGAAATACACCACCTCCTTTAAAAGTTAAGAGCGATTGGAACACTTAAAATCAGCATTTAGGCTAATCGATACCATTTTGAACACCTTCTTAGCATACAAGTAAACACTCTTGCCGGTGTTGGAAAACGTCTCCTCCCTTCCTTACAGCACCGCTGCAGGGAGATAACCCTGGGAGGCTGCGGGACGAGGTCGTACGCAATCAGAATCTACGCTTACGGATCCACCACAACAGCTACAGCCCTTGCGCTGCTGCTGCTGCTGCTTTGCATCTTGCTCGTTTGGTGAATAAAGCTGAAAGTGAAGTGGAAAACTCCAAAGAGCAAAAGGAAAAATAAAGAATAAATCTCAATCATTCACTTTACACTAAAAAGGCGTGCCCATGTTTATATACGTCCAATAAAAATACTTATACTGTAAAAGTATTTCATTTTCCTTTCCCATTACCTTAACTTGCACAGCTCTGAATACATACCATTAAATTATCTCTCTCCAAAGTACACAGTTATAATGGGACTAGGGGTTTTTGTGCGTGTTACAGAACGCGGAGGGACACCTGGCCAGCTGAGCTGCCCAAGAGAGGTGCTACTGAACTGCCAGGGAAACGCACCATTGAAAGCCAGACAGAAAGAAAGTACTTCAGAGCACTCCGTCAAAACATCAGGAAAAAAAACCCATAACATTCAGTTGCCTCTCTTTTTAAACGTTTAGAAAAATACCTAACTGCTTACATACACCTAACAAATCAAATACTACAGCTATTTGGCAGTTAGTTTAAACAATGCAAGTCAATTTGTAAAATCCCCAGGGCTGCAATACCTCAGACTACCAAAAAGGACTGGCGGGTTTCCTAATGCTTTTGGCAGTACTGAAGCAGGCAGAGCAACACGTTTTCATGTTATCTCGACTGTTACAACTGAGAAACCAAAGACCAGTGATGCCACCAACTTTAGGAAGATGGGCTGTGCTTGGGTCTTTGGAAGGAAATTGACTTTTTTTTTTTTTTTTCTTTTTTTAAAAGAGAGTGAAAAGTCTCGTTACTGATGACTTCTACTGTCAAGTCGATCACCTCTGAAGATCCACTCTGATGGGAAGTTCCTAAAACAAAATCTCTTTGAGAGAGAAAGACTTCCATTTTGGAAAATCTCTTTCCAACTGAAGTCAAAATTACACACTGTAGGTTCAAGGAAAAAATACATTACTGAAGCAGTAACTCATCAAAAACACCTCAGGACTCACTGTCACTAGTTACAAGGCTGCTAATGCTTCCTGGGAAAGCCTGGAAAACACACAGATGCGACGCCCGTTTTGTCCTGTTTTGTCCACGTCTCTTCTTTGACCTTGATTGCTTTTAGTACAGATGCTAATTATCTCCGTAACGTTTTTGAGTACTACTAGAAGATATTTAAAAAAAAATCATTGACTGTAAAAGCATAAAGCTTTTATCATGAAAACAAAGGCTGTTTCTTCTGAACAGCTGAACTCTTACGAACAGTTCCTTCCCTCTTTTAGGACAAAATTATTTTCACAGTATCATTTACTAGCAAGCACACAGCAACAGAAGATTATGCTTTCAGGAAGAGAAAATAAACTGCGGGAAGTAAACTTTGTATAGGTGTAACATGCTCCGGAACAGAACTTATTTTTAGTATTTCTGTTAAAATATTTCATGTAAAAAAAAGTAGAAGGAGAGTTGGCACACTCTCAACGTTAAAGTCCGTACCGCAAGTACCTTTGGAAAAATGCAGACACACATCGTAGGCGTACCTTGTACTTGCAGGCCACTACGGAATCTTTCCATCCGTCTCGTACCGTCACGGCAGAAGAAAGGGCAACCACGGCGAAACGGTGCCAGCTGACATCCAGCTGAGAGAAGAAAAAAAAACATTAGCACAAAGCTGGGTAGGAACCCAAAGGTGCCCTTTTTTTTTGTGAAGGTTTGTGAAGACAGTACGACTGAGCGGAGGAAAAAGTATTTTTGCGTCATCTACGGTACAGTTGTTGACACAGGCCACTAGAGCTTTTGCATTTTTCAGACAACCGCGCCCTTTTTTTTTTCCTTTCTTTTTTTGACTCATCGGCAACTTTACTTTCACTAGAACTCACTTTCCTAGATACACGCAGGTGACAGACATAGAGACCTACCTACATTTTCTCAAGCCTTAGTATAGCCGAGGCTTCATCACCCTATACGTCCCAAGTTGAGTATTTTTGCTAAAGAGCACAGCAACGCATCTGTCCTTGTGAACTGCCTCGTTGCAAAAAAGGAATCATTTTTTCCAGGCCGTTGCTCCAAACGGGCAAGATCTTTTAAAACCGCAGTTGTGCCACCAAACCCGCTCAGGGTCCCTCCTAGCTTTTGACCGCCCTGAGATTTAACAGGCACACGCTCCATTCCATCTTCCAACAGCAAAAATACGCTAACGCTCTCGGACCCAGAGCGCAACCCTACGGATGTCCACGCACACAGCCTGCCGTTTTGATGAGGAGCCACCCAGCATCCCTGCGAGCACAGCTGCACGCGCCAGATCGGTTTCCCCTACGCCGCGAGTTACCGGTTTCGGTGAACGTAGTTTCTGACGCTTTAAACTGAAAACCGTATCTCGACACTTCGCCACAGCAGAAACGACCCATCGCCAGAACGCGACAAAAACGCAGTAACACCAATTGCAAACCCACAGCAGCAACAGCTCCAGAAATATTTAGACCAGGAACAAGGGAGAAAAACAAAACAGCTTCATCTCACGCACAGGGGAGCGGCAGGCAGAGAAAAGGGTCGGCATTCTGAGCCCTTACAGAAAACGGGCATTCTCCTTCCGTTCCTCAGCCCGTCCGTGAAGGTCTAAATACCGCAACACTACTACGGCAACGTCGAGAGTAGGGAACAGCAGCCCTGCCACCGGACTTGCCGCTGACCCATGCTATTTACGTAGCAGGACGCGTAAGCAGAGGGACGCGTTTTGCCACACGCAGCCCTGAACTTCCTGAAAATTTACGTTTACCAAAAAAGCCATTTGGAACATATTGCCAAACAACATTCGGCAAGAAAGCTTTGATGCGTTTGACACACGCAAGTTTTTGGTCACTTGCTATTTGCTTCCTGTTGCTGCTGCTGTTCTTCCTTCAGAAATTCTACTCGTCGCCCAGTTATTCACTACTGGTTCAAGCATTTGCCTTCCTGGTATTACCAGCACATTCACAGAGGCAAGTAACTTAATTGCTCTTCTACAGTTATCCAAACGACAATTACAGCCATGAAAGAGAAGGAGAGGTCAGGCAGCAGAAGAGCTCTGCAGGCTGGCACCAGTCAATATTGCACTCTCTAAAACCAAACAACAACAAAACAAAACCGTGACCCTGTATCCTTCTTTTTTTTTTTTTTTTCCTTCTTCTTTCAGAGCTCATCCCTGCCTCAGCATTTTGTCTTGTCAGAGCACGAAGCGCAGGTGATCCGTACCCTGACGACTTCTGCGTGTGATGAATGCCTGTTCAGAAATAGTCCAGATCTGCAAGACTGGTGTCATTTCTATGGTTTTAATCATCATAACTCACATTTATTTACTCACGCATTTGTGAGGAAACTAATTAACTTTTAGACACTGCCTCTCCTTTTTTTGGGGGGGTGGGGGGGGTGGAAATGTGTTAGAGACTGAAAAACATTACAATTCAGAGCTCCCAACCACGAGGGAGCGGTGGAGAAATCAATGAAAGCAAAGACCAACAGCAGCAACGTCAACTGGAAGTTGGCTTTCATTCCGATCACGTACTTAAGCGACTCTCCTTGCAAGTCTATGCCTCGGTCCTAGGAATGACTAGTCCCTTTTTGGAAGGACAAACTTTTTCACTTAAAAGTCCTAGACTGAAGACTCCGCTGAACGGAATGGGGATTGTCCCACGGGACAACATGCCGTCAACACTCTTAATGGGGAAGGAAAAAAAAAAAACCCCAAATAAAAATCAAGTTTAAGTACCAGTTCCCATCACGTTTCACTCATTACATTTCTACTGGCATCTAGGTGCTCAAAAATGAACTACAGGGACACCACATATTCCTAAAAATTCAGTTACACATAAAAAAGTAAAAGGCTATTTCCAACTTGCCCATAAAAATCAGTATGAACAGAGAGAAGAGAAACACTCGACCCTGAAGAAGCTAACAGGCAGCTCTGAATTTACCAGACAGGAAATTTCATTCTTTCCCCTGAAACAAAAACACATCAAGGGACCAGTTCAGGAACAGGGCGCGATCTGTTAACAGCAATTTTTCCATCGTCTTTTCTGCACTAGCAGCAAATTTGCCTTCCCTGTGGGTTTAACGTGGAGCACCTGTAGTGCCCTCGAACTCGCAAGTGTTTCTCTCCGCCCCCCCAGCCCGATACGTGCGATTACCTGAGCAGCAAGCGGAATTAACCACGCAGGATTTTCTTCGTGCGACGCGGAAGGTGACACTGGGAGAAGAGGAGACAAAGAAATGAACCTGCTTGTCACACCCAGCCAACGGTGAAAAGGCAGGGGAGGATTCTGCCGGAAGGGCTCTGCACCCCAGGAGCTCCCGCCGGCCGGTTTCTCTCCCCTTTGCCCGGTACCGAGGGGATGACGACACCTCGCGCGCGTCCCCTCGCGGGGGGGGCTGCCCCAGGTGAGCCGGGGGACCCCCACCTCGCTTCTGCCCGCGGGAACGGACCGGGAGAGACACTCCACGCAGAGAGAGGAGCGTGGCGTGGATTGCATGCCCGAGGGAAGAGGCCGGGCTCCCCGCTGGCAGAAGGACAACTCGCCTCCCTGCTGCTCGGAGCTGCTTGCTGCGGACAGCCCTGCCTGCGCCCGGCCGCTCTTCGGCCGCGCTGGGAGCGCGGTCCGGCCGACAGACGCCCCAGCGAAAAGACGCTCCAGCTAATCGCGCCTCCTGCTCGTTACAGCTGCAGGTACTTTTGCCTCTGGCTAATGCACGCTCCAGACAGCGGACACCCCGCCTCGTTCCAGCTCCCGCTTGCTACAGTTCTGGCTCCTTGAAGCCCCAGCTCCGCACTGAAGCTCCGGCTGATTTCAGCTGCTTCTCCTTACAAGCTCCAGCTATGTGCAACGGTCTGGGCTTTCCATAAGGTTATCTATCAACTGCTGTCAACACCGGAGCGTTAGGATTAAACATCAGAGTTACACGCCAAGTAAATATCCATTAGTTTGGGCGATTAATTACTTGACGACTATTCTGAGCGGCGCAGAAAGAAGAGCTGGACTCAAAGAGGGCACGTGGGGTCTGAAAAGCACCTTTCCCCCCCGCAGACCATCACAGATGTTGAGTTCGGCCTGCTGCGTGCCGGCCTCCCGCACTTCGGCGTCCGACACAACCAGACCCCCATCTCCGGGGAGGGACCACGCACCCTGCCTGCCCCCCGCTTCCCCCCGCAGCCCCCAACACCCTCCCACCCGCCTGCAAAACCAGCCAAGCCGGCTCCCGCTTTTGGCCCCCACACCAGCTGACTCGGGGCCCATTTGGGAGCCAAAAAACCCGGCCGCTGAGCCTGTTCTCAAGGCCCAAACACGCAGGGCCGGACCTCTGTTTCTGGGCCCAAAGCTGCGCAGCTCGGTCTGTTTCCGAGCCCCCAAATCAGCCACGCGAGCCTGTTGTCAAGCCCCAGGAACGGAAAACTTGTTCTCCATTTCTGACCCTGCAGTGCCCACGGGCGACGCCGAGCGTAGCCACCCCACAGCCCTGCACCCCCGGGGCCCCACACGTAGTTTCGGGGAGTGCTCGGGACCTGCGGAGGGCCCGGCCCCACGCCTCTGCGGGGCAGCCCCAGCACAGGCAGGGCGTCGCTTCACGATTGCCGTTTCAGGCTTTATTTCCCCGCCACCAGCGGCACGGCCAGGCCCCCACCCCAAACCCCCCAGCCGAAGCACCCCCGCGGGTAGCCGGGCCAAGCCACCCGGAAAACAAGAAAACCAAAGAGGGAACAAGACAGAGACCGTGGGGAAAGGCAAGGAGAAGGACACAGAAACAGAGAGAGCGCGGGAGGGATAGGGAGCAGGACAGAGAGATGGAGCAAGAAAGGAAAAAAGGACGGGAGGCAGAACCAAGGGAAAGAGAGACAAGGATGGGGAGCAGGACAAAGGGACGGAAGAGGAAAAAAAAAATAGCAACGGGCTGCAGGACAGAGATGAAGGGATTCAATAGACACAGGGAGCATGACAGAAGGACAGAGAGGAGACAGACAAAAGGGACAAAGAGCAGGCCAGCATCGGAGGGGAAAAAACCAGCTGCGATGGGCAGTGGGAGAGAGAGATACGGAAAAAGAAAAAAATACTGAGGAACAGAAAAAAGAAAGAAGCGACAGCTAGCTGGACAGGGGGACACAGTTAGAAAGGGCGGGAGAGGGAACGGGGCAGAGAAAGACAGACAGAAAAGGTAGCGAAAGAAAGCAAGGCAGAGGGACAGCAAACAGGGCGGGGGGGGGGAAGGGACAGGGGTCTGGACAGAGGTGGAGAAATAAGCAGCAGGGACAGAGAAAAAGAGACAGAAAGAGGGACAGGGAACATGGCAGAGAAGGAAAAATCAGGACAGCGGCAGGACGGAGATCAAAAACTGGGACGGTCCTCAGGACAGAGAGGAATACGAATACGAGCAGGGAGCGGGACAAAGGGATACAGCGAGAAACGACGGGACAGGAAGCAAGACAGCGCGACAGACAAGAACAATGACAACGAGAGAGAGAGAGCGTGCGCGTGAGAAGCACAGGGGGTTGGGAAATTTAGAAAGAGAGGTATCAGGAGCCCTGCAGAGAGAGGGAGGGTGAATAAAAAAAGGGGCAGGAAGCAGCACAAAGGGTCACAGAGAGTAAGAGATGAACAGGAAGGAGGACGGGGACAGTGAGATCCAGAATGACAAAAATAAACAGCAACGGCGAGCAAGACAAAGGGATAGAGACAGAAACAGAAAGTAGGAAGAAGAGAGATAGGAAGGCAGGGACACAGAGCGACACGTACAGGTACGGAGAGGAAAAGAACACTAGGGGAACAGGCCAGAGAAATTGGGAGGCGGGGAAAGAGGCGGATGCAGATCAGGACAAGGAGATGGAAAAGGAAAAAACAGCGACTGGCTGCAGGACAAAGACGGGGCGGGGAGAGGGAGAGGGAGCAGGACAAGAACGCAGAGAGAAAAAGAAAGGGGGGCAGTCGAAGGAAAGGGGGGGGGGGAAGAGGGAGCAGGACAAGAGAATAGACAGAAGAGGAGAGGTACAGGGAAGCAAAATAAAAATAATAAAAAAAAACCAAACAAACAAAAAAGTCACAGCAGCAAGAGAAAGCGAGGGGGTCAGGAGAGGGGGAGGGAGGGAGGGACCGGGAGGCACAAGAGGAGCGACAGGGCCCCGGAGGCCCAGGACTCACCACAGCTCTCGCTCTTGGAGCTGCCAGGAGACCTTGCCAGTGCAGACGCTTCTTTCTCCTTCTCTCCTCCCTTCCTCTTCTGTAACTCCAGTCGCTTGGCTCTCCTCCACATAACGGAACACGCGAGCGTCTCGCGGCTCTTACGAGATGAGGCCTCCTAGACACGTAGCCTCGCTCGCTCGCTCACTACGTGGCCGTACCGCACTGCTGGTCATGCATACAGACCCTGGCAGCCTGACCTGCTGCGGACTACGAGGAGGGATCCTCCCACACCCAGAGAGGCAGGCTCTCTCTTGCCTGCAGCGGGAGGCAGCTGCCAGCCAGATGGCCTTCCGTTTCTTCTTCTTTACTTTTCTGTGGCCTCTCCAGCTTCAGCAGCTCCCGTCCACAGCCAGCAAGCGCTCCGCCTGTCCCTCTGTGCTCCCGCGCCACGAGGAGAGGGAGGCCAGGCAGAGACAGCCCACGCGAGCCTGAGGCTGCTGCAGTCAACGGCATCCCCGGGGACGAACAGACAACCGCACTCACAGCGTGGCCTCTGGGAGAGGGAAAGAGGCAGCAGTGACCGTTATTACTGTAGCTCGACCCTGGCCAGAGCCCCTCCTTCCGCAGGGGCTTCCGCAGACGCCGCTCGTTCCCCGCGCCGCTGCTAACGGCACCCACGTTCAGGGAGACTCGAGAACATGGGAGGGCCAGCTTGCTGCCCTCACGACAGGGCTCGGGGGCTGCCTGCGGCTACAGCACAGGCTTCAGGGGAGGGGCTGGAGCTGGGGGCAGCCGCACGGGCCGAGCGGGGCCGGGGGAAGGCGCCGGGGGAGCTCCGGCGACTCGGGGAGGCGCCCGCTGGCCGCGCCTGGGGGGTGCCCGCCTCCGTCCCCTCTTCCCTTCTATCGGCTCTCGGGGAACTGCCTGGCGCTGCCCTGGCCCGGCTCGCCTCCGGCGGACCGGGAGCCTGCCGCGGCGGCCGCTTCGCAGCTTCCCGTCCCGCCAGCGCCCGGCGGCCAGCGGGCAGGAGGCACCCCCCCCGCCCCCGCCCCCGCCCCTGCCCCTGCCCCCGCCGGAGGGGATCGCTCGCCTCACCCGCGGTCCCGGCGCTCGCCCGCGGCCGCCCAGACCCGCGCCCTGCGCGCCACCACGCTGCACCCGGACACCGCGCATGCGCCGGAGGGGCCGGAGCCGACGAGCGAACGCCGGGCTGCCCCACGCGCAGGACGGCGCATGCGCCCGGGTCGCGCGTCCGCACGGCTGGTCGGGGAGCGGGTGCAGCGGGAAGCCCGCGGAAAACCACACGAAACCGGCAACGCTCCTGCGTCTGACCTGGTCGGACTCCGGGGGCCGCGGCGGCAGCAAGGACTACGCCGCGCCCGAGAGCCACGCTGCCGCCCGGCCGCCGAGTCCGCGAAAACTACAGCTCCCGGCATGCCCCGGGAGGCAGCCCGCCCTGCTGCCTGACCCCGAGGGGAAGCCGCTTCCGTTTCCGCCCACCCCCACGCCGGCGCAGCCGCAGTTCCCGCCGAGCCCCCAGCGCCGCTCCGGGCAGCTCCGGCGCGCTTTCGCCGCCCGGCTCCGGCACGGCGCGGCGCGGCACCCCCCCGCCCGGCTCCGGCTCCGGGCAGCGGCCGCCGCCGCCGCCGCTCCGTGCGTCCCACACAGACCCCGCCGTCCTCCTCGGGGCTTTCCCCGGAACCCGCCGGCCGGCTGCGCAGCCCCGCCACGGGGCCCGGTGAGCACCCCCCCCTCGCGCGCACTTGCTCCCAGCCCCCCTGTGAGCCCCTCCCCCGTGCGCACTTCCTCCCAGCCCCCCCGCGCGCACTTGCTCCCAGCTGCCCTGTGAGCGCACTCCCCCCCCCGCGCGCACGTGGTCCCAGCCGCCCTGCGCCCCCCCCCCGCGCGCACTTGCTCCCAGCCCCCCTGTGAGCCCCCCCCCGCGCGCACTTGCTCCCAGCCCCCCTGTGAGCCCCCCCCCCCGCGCGCACTTGCTCCCAGCCCCCCTGTGAGCCCTCCCCCCCGCGCGCACTTGCTCCCAGCCGCCCTGTGAGCCCACCCCCCCCCCCCCGCGCGCACGTGGTCCCAGCCCCCTGTGAGCCCCCAGGGCTCCCCCCCGGCCTCTGCACCGGCGGCCCCCACCTCCCCCGGGCCACCCCCGCCTCCGACGTTCGCCGTCCGAGGGGCGCCCGGCCCCGCTCACCTTCTCCCGAGGGGCAGCCGCAGCCCGGCCACCGCTCCGCTCCGCTCCTGCCTCGGCTCCCACCGGCCCCGCCCCGGCCCCTCCCCCGGCAGCCCCCCCTTTCCAGGGAGGGGACGGCCCCAGCAGCCTCACTGCCCGCACCTGCGGCTCCTCCAGCCCCGGCCCGCAGCTGGGGGACCGAAACCCGGAACAAAACTTCTCAACACCCATGGGAAGTTAAGCAGCAGGCACTTCCTCGATTGAATGAAAGGTGGCAAGAGTCATCTCATTTGGAAGGGGTGTTAACTGGGGTCAAAATACAGATTTGAATACCCATCTTATTTTAGTTCTAAGACTTGGCGATTGCCAGGTATCATCTTTTCCATTTACCCGGGTCCACCAGCGAGGCCACAAGGGAGATTTCTTCCAGAGAGAGGAGAGAGTTATTAAGGCTGAAGTCCACGATTTGCCTTTCTCCTTCATGAAAAGGTGAGTGGATCATATATCATCACTAGTCACCCAAACAGTTAACCCTGAACTTTTCACCTGTCCTTTAATACAGTCAACTCCAAGCTAAATGTTTTCCGTTATTAAGAGGCGACCAAAGATCATGTAAAATATTATTATACTTTCTACAAACACATCCCCATCTGAGAGCTTTAGCTACTAGAGAAAGTCGTTGGAGTTTGGGGTCAGAGGAGCTGCAAGTATAAACCTTCATTCAGCTCTGTTTAGGATGTGTGATTTTTCTCTGGTTGTCTAAACCAGTCTAAATTTCCATAGACGGTCCCGACTCTGGGTGGCTCTAACAAGGATCCTGGAACTCCAGGAAATTCTAAACATCGTTTTATATTTTAAATATGATCCCAAGTTCCTTCCTGCACTTGTCGCTACGGTTTTGGCAACTGACAGCCCCAAGGGCTGCCTGTACAAGTTTCTCCCGAAGGGCGAGTAAATTAATTCTTTTGTCCATGAGGTGGATGGTTTGGTAATGTTATAATTCACAACGCTCTAATTCCTTCTTTCAAATTAAAAAAAAATAATTGCCTTTTAAATCCATCCCATTTAATTTGCTAAAATGATTCTCATTGTTCTGCATCTTTTCTCAAGTTTTGGTTAAATTCAATGTCAGTATTCTCCACGGAACTAGATTTTCATCTGACTTTGGAATCGGAAGGCAGGCTGTTACTGAGGTTCAATTTTGTGTCTTTACAAAACTTTGAATCAGTTACAAAACTAGATTTTTGGTTTTTTAAACCAAATTACAAAAACGGTTAATATCAAGATTAACACAGCTCAAACAATAATTGTTTCATTTTGTTTATCTCATGTTTGGAACCCCTCAAAAAAAAATACATACACCCTCTAAACGCACAAAAAGATTATTGCCCTCGACAATATTCCTAATAGCAACCCCAATAGTATAAACTTTACACAGCTGTTTTCCCAAATAGATAATGTGAAACTTACTTATAGATTTTCAGTTTTAAAGGGCCAGTTTCTTTAGACTTCCAATTTCTTGTTGGTGCTTTCTTTATTCTTGAATAATGAAGCCAAGGTTCTTCTCCCAGACCTTTACCGCTATAAGGGTTGTTAAAATGACTCGATACGGTCCTTTCCACTTCTCAGTGATTTTACATACATTCAATCTCCTGGTCGGAAGGGATGCGCTGCTACGTCCAATTCTAAGGGTCCAGCTGTGGAGACATACTGACAAAGTTCTTGAAAAGAATTGCTTAAAGAAATCATAACACCTTTTAAAAACCTATCTCCAAAGGCACTCAAGATACTCAGAACATAGGACTCTTGATATGGTCTTTCATAAAACATTTCATAATGACTTAAATTTTCTTTCTCTTCTGGCTATACTCTGATTCTTAATAGAGCCATGGGTAATGCTTTAACCCACGTGAGGAGTGAGGTTTCCTGACAAATTTTACTCGACTGTTGCTTAAGGGTATAGTTCATTCTCTCTCTCTCTCTCTCCCCCCCTCCCTCTCTTCCCCCCCCCCCCCCCCCCCCCCCCCCGCTTGTGGTCTGTATGGGGTGTGATAGTCTCAATCTATAGATAATACTTTGCTCAGCTTGTCTCATAATCTTTGCTATAAAATGAGGGCCATTGTCAGATGACATTCTTACAGGCACCCCACATTTTGGTATTATCTCTTTGAGCAAGACTTTGACTACTTCCCTTGCTTTCTCGGTGCGACAAGGGAAAGCCTCGGGCCACCCAGTAAAGATATCAACTAAAACTAGGATAGATCCTTCTTTTCAAGGCAATTCTATAAAGTCAATTTGCTAATATTCTCCTAAAAAATTTCCTTATTTCATAATCCCAAAGATGATCTTATTACTGATTCGGGGACATTTTTATATATAAATTTCACATCCGCTTCTAATTGTTTAAACAATCTTTGTCGTATTTCACTTTCTGTTCCCCGATATACTTTGTGATGTTCAGCTCGGGCAATTTCTCTTATTATTGTGGGTGGGACTATTATTTGACCTGTCGGTGTTACAGCCTATCCTGTTTCATTTTGTTAGCCTGCAATCTAATAATTAATTCTTCATCTTTTTCGTTATAATTTGGAGTTTCTTTAGGCAATTTTATACTTTTCTCTGGAACTAGTGCTAGGATGCCTTTTTCCGCAGCCTCTTTAGCAGCTTTATCGGCCAGTCGGTTACCTGCGTTCGGACCGGTCTTACCTAACTGATGTGCTTTACAGTGCATTATCGTGACTGCTGTTGGTTTTTGAATGGTTTCTAACAATTTCAGTACTTGTTCTGCGTGCTGAATGGTGGTTCCTTGCGCGGGTAACGGTCCTCTTTCTCTCCGTATCGCTCCATGCGCACGTACTACTCCAAAAGCATACTTTGAGTCTGTCCAAAAGTGTTGACTCGCTTTCCTTGACTTAGTTCCAGAGCTCGAATGAGAGCTATCAATTCAGCCTTTTGGGCAGATATCGTCGAAGGCAAAGTTGGCAACACAATTACCTCCTCAGTAGTTATTGTCTATCTTGATAAACGTTTTCCTTCACAGATGGAACCGCTTCCGTCGGCATACAGTTCCCAATCTGTTTCTTCTAGCGGCACATCTCAGAGATCCAGTCAGCTGGAGTAAACTCTTTCGATTGTCTGCAAGCAGTCACGTTCCAGTTCTCCTCCTTTAACTTGATCGGTTGTTGAAAACGCAACAGGGTTAACGGTGGTAGTAGTGTTTAGGTAAACATCATCTTGTTCCAGCCACACCACTTGGTATTTCAGCATCCTGCTAGGGGATACCCAATGCCCCCCTCTCTGTTTTAGCACAACAGTTATCATATGGGAAACGTACAGTAATCCTTTGTCCTCTAATCCTTTGTCCTCAGGTGAACTTACGAGCTTCCTGGATCAGTAGCACAGTTGCAGCGACGGCTCTCGGACGACCAGAGCATCCCAGACTCACATTACCTAATCGCTTCGAGAAGTAGGCCACAGCTCGCCCACTTGGCCCTACGTATTGGGCCAGGATACCCAGAGCTATACCTCTTCTTTCACGAGCAAAAAGTTCAAGTGTCTTCTTTGTGAGATCTGGCAGGCCTAGGGCTGGCACCCCTCTTACAGCCTGTTTCAGTTCTTGGAAAGTAGCTTTCTCGGCATCGGTCCAATCCATCGTTTGAGGTTTTGAGCTGCTCCTATAAAGGTCGGGCCAGCAAGCCACAATTTATAATCTACAGGTGACACCACTCGACCATTCCCGGCAACGCTCGTCATTAATTTTTTTCGTCTTAGGTTCGGGGAGACGACAAATTGCCTCTTTTCTCTCAGTTCCCAATTGTCTCTGTCCTTTTAGGATTTTAAAACTCATTTAAATAAGTTTCTTCTTTCTGGGTTATTTGGGTTTTTTTCTTTTGACGCTCGATATCCACCGATTCCCCAAAAGTTCAAAAAGTTAATAGTTAGCTTTGTGCATTGTTCTTCCGTCTCAGCTACAATTAACAGATCATCCATATATTTCAGCAAGATTTCTTGATTATTTTCTTTCTTCCAAATCTCTAATTCTCGTGCCAATTGATTTCCAAAAATGGTAAGACTATTCTTAAAGCCTTGAGGCAAGACTGTCCGCGTATATTGTGTTTTTCTCCCAGTCTCAGGATTTTCCCATTCCAAAGCAAAAACCCCTTGACTACTGGGATCCAAGGGAATACGGAAAAAGGCATCTTTTCGGTCTAACACTGTGAACCATTCTTGTTTCTCCGTTAGGGTTGCTAACAAAGTATAAGGATTTGCTACTACCGGATGAATATCTTGTACTATTTGATTTATTGCTCTGAGGAGGTCTTGAACTAATCTACCATCTTTTTCATTAGCCTTTTAACAGGCAAGATCGGGGTGTTATATCTGGATTCGCATTCTATTAACAATTTGTATCTTAAAAATGTTTGTATTACCATTGCTAACCCTTTCCGACTTTCCGGTCTTAGGGGGTATTGTTTAATTCTTACCGGATTCCATCCTGGCTTTAAATCAACTCTCACAGGTTCTGCTTTTTGGATTTACCAGGAACTTCCCAGTCCAGACGATTGGAATTACAGCATTAGACTTTGACTGGTATAATCTTCTGCTTTCGGTAACCATCCTGTTAACAACAAAGCCACTGCTTCGATACGTTTAGTTTCTGGAATTGAAGTTTTAATCTCTCCATTTTTTAATTTAACTTCTGCCTCTAAGTTCTCAAATAGATCTCTCCTTAACAGGGTTTTAGGAGAATCTGGCACATACAAAAACTGCTGAGTGACCCATTGCTTTCCTAATTTCATTGTTAAAGATTTAAAGAAGGGTCTAGTTTCTCGTTCACTTGTTGCACCGACACCACCAATTTCTTCAAAACTTAACTCTCCCTCTAAGGTATTTAAAACTGAAAAGGTGACTCTAGTGTCAATTCAAATTCCATTTTCTGTTCTCCCGGTTTAGCTGTAACCAGAGGTTCTGCTGGGAGACTCCCCGTCAGATACGTTCACTTAAAAAGAACAAATCTACCTATGGCACTTTATTCCATTTACTCTCTCTCTCCTACAAAACAACAGTAATTGCAATATAGTATTGTAACTCAAAGTTCTGTTTGTTTACCATTTTTCCTGCAATTCACCCCAATGTGCCAATAAACGTCCCAACGGTGATGGTTTTGGTAACTTTTCATCAGCGGTTCCATTTCCTGCACTCTTATTCTTAAACAATTTTGCTGATGCCTTTATACTTCTATACATTCAAATACCAAATACCAAACAAATGCAAATGACAGTTGTCCCAAATAATACACAAAGTCCAACCCAGCAATAGCTTTCGCTTATGACTTACGGGCAGACGCCTAGGCTTCCACTGCAGACGGGTACCCTCCAAGCCCCAACCCTGCGAAGCTTTCGCCGCGCCTCACGGGCAGGCTTTCCAAACAAATTCCAAAGCAGCGGCGCCTTACCTTTTTTTCCAGGGAACGCTGCGAGGAGCTTTGCGAGTCGAGGGTGACGGTTCTCCACGAGAATACCTCGGTGCCGGCCGGAGTTCGATCGACACTCGATCTCGTCCAGTCTCACTCGCAAGGTCCCATCTGGGTCGCCAAAACCGTTCCCGAAATCCAGAATAAAACTCCTTAACACCAACCTGAAGTTAAGCAGCGGGCACTTTGTTTATCGCAGCGCTGGGGACACGGGGGATCGCTCCTCCAAAGGCGTGTCCCGCTTAGTATCAAAATCCATCAGTTTTTACAGACTTTTCCTGTCAGGTCATTGTTACCTAAGCTCCTTCCGTAAAAATGCATACTATGCTCGTTCTTAAATTTAACCTTTATAATGATCGGTCCTTTGATTATATAACCTTATCAATATTCTTATTTAAAAACAATCATTGGTCAGTTACACTTAGCTCTGCTGACTGGCATCTTCGATCCTCAAATGGAGATGGGAAGGGTAAGGGGGTTTCCAAGCAGCAAACTGGCGTCCCCGACGGTTTCCTTAGTTTCCTGAAACAGAAGGTAGGAGAACCAGTAACTTCCTGGTGAGGTTTCTAGGGTTAGCTCTTTCAAACTTTAACAATATTAAGGTTCCTAGAGTCACGCGTAACACAGCTCCTCCTAAAGTTTCTATGGCTACGTTTCAAACTTAACGATCCTATACGTTATGCTTCACAATTTTACTTCTTAATCAAACCTAACTCTTCTATGTGATTAAATTTTGATTTCTTTACCGGAATATTTGCAACAGCTGGAGCCCAGCAGGAACAGGGGGGACACGGCCCGACCCCCCCAGCGCCTCACCTCCTCCTCCCCTGGGCTCCCTCACGGCCCCTCCACTCGTGCAAAGGGAGCGCAAACGCAGCCCGGAGGGCAAAGGGGACGGGCGGCCAGCGTTTATTCAGTCAGTCGCGTGCCTATCGAGTCCTGCCAGCGAGTCTGCTCTGGGGCTCGGGGCGCCCCCCGGCGCTCCCTCTGCCCCTCGGACACCTCTGATAGCCTATTTCCATACATTCTGTATGGCACGTCTAAATATTGGGATGGTTTTAATATTTTGTACCAGCTGTGGAAACTGGTTTGCTGCTAGGTGACTGCAAAAGTGAGATTTGGTAAATAATTATTAGAAATCTTACACTAACACTACGATTGAAACAATAGACAAAAGTATAGCCAAGCAATCGACTAGCAGAGGTAGGTACTCCTAAGTTTTGCAGTTCTTTGCTCTTATGACTAGATGTTCCTGTACGCTGGATGAGAACAATGCTGAAACTGACCACGTGTGATTGAACCTGCGTTAAGCTTCAAGATCAAAGAACAAGGACAAGAATAAAGACTTCGAGGACAGCCAGCAAGAACTTCAGATGGGTCGGTGGTTGCAAAAGCAGCCCTTCGTCTCAAATGGATCCTTCATTGCACGTGATCGGACGTAGGCAGTACTATGATAATCGGTTGCCGTCGTTTTTATGTATATGTATACTAATCTGATTAACATGCAATTAGTTATTCTGTATAACCTGTTTGTGCTAAAGCTGTGGCATGCACGCTAGGTGGAACTATCCCCCGTGCAGCCAGCGCTGCAATGAAGAATGCCTGCTTTCTAAAACTCCAAAACGAGTCTTAGGGAGTTTCTTCGACTGGCTTTTCAGTATCAGGGGTACAAGGGAGGAAAGGAAAAAAAAAAAAAAAAAAAAAAGGCAGCGGTGTGGGAAAGAGAGGGGACCAGGGGAAGGGGCAGGGAGGGACCAGAACGCGGAAGAGGGGAGACAGGGCCCCGAGGGCCCGGGGCTCACCACAGCTCTTGGCACTGCCAGGAGAATTTGCCAGTTGAGACGCTTCTTTCTGCTCCTCTCCCGCTCCCCTCCTCTTCTGTAACTCCGGCGGCGCGGCCGTCCTCCCCCTAGGAGAACACGCGTCTCATAGGTCTTGCGAGACGAGGCCTCCTAGGCACGGAGCCTCGCTCGCTCGCACACTACGTGGCCGTACCGCACCGTCGGTGCCGCATCCGGACCCTGCGGTGCACCTCGGCGGTCTGACCTGCTGCGGACTACGAAGAGGGATCCTTCCACACGCGGAGAGGCAGGCTCTCTCTTGCCTGCAGCGGGAGGCAGCTGCCGGCCGGCCAGCCTTCCATTTCTTCTTCTCTACCTTTCTCTGGCCTCTCCAGCTTCAGCCGCAGCAGCTCCTGCCCGCAGCCGGTAAGCGCCCCGCCTGTCCCTTTGTGCTCCCGCGCCGCGAGGAGAGGGAGGCCGGGCAGAGACAGCCCGTGCGAGCTTTCCTTGCCGGCGGCGTTTCCTTACCGGGAGGAAGCAACGAGCGCGGCGGCACCTCCCGCCGGTGCCGCATTACCGTTACCGTCGGACGGCACGTGCAGGACCGCGGCAGCCCCGCGCACTCGCAGCCTCCGAGCTGCAGTACCGAACATTGGTCGCCGGGTGGCAGCGGCGAGCGCTTGGCACAACGCGCCAGCGCGCATGCGCGGCACCCCAGCTGCAGTACCGAAGTCTGTTCAACAGGTGGCGGAAGAGAGCGCTGGCGAAACGCGCCGCCACCGCGCGTGCGCGGCTCCGCGCTGCTGTACCGCGTTTCGGTTGCTAGGCAACAGCAGGAGGGCGGCAAAAGGCGCCACCGCGCATGCGCGGCTCCCGACCGCCAGGGCCGCGTTTTGGTTGCCAGGCAACAGCAGGAGCGCCGTCAACCGCGCCGCCGCGCATGCGCGGTTGCCGAGGCGCCATGTCGCGTTTTGGTTGCCAGGCAACAGCGGCGAGCGCCGTAAAAACCGCAGCGCGCATGCGCCCTTGCCGAGCTGCCGTAACGCGTTTCGGTTGCTAGGCAACAGGAGCAGGCCGTAAACCGCGCCGCCGCGCATGCGCGATAGCCGAGGCGTCGTGTCGCGCCTCGGTTGCCAGGCAACAGGGGCCAGCGCCGTAAAAGTCGAACCACGCATGCGCGCTTGCCGAGCAGCCGTAAAGCGCCTCGGCTGCCCGGCAACAGCTGGACACACACCCCCCCCCCCACCGACGCACTCCACCGCGCATGCGCCCCTCCCCAACGCCACTTCCCACCTTCGGTCACCGGGCAGCAGCAGCCGCATCCCCGTAACGATCCTCTTCGGAGCATCAGCTGCACGAGGGACGACTGACAGCTCAGACCAGTAGAGACCAGACACAGGCGGCAACTACTTACTGGGGGCACAGGGATTACGTTGCCCTGCCCTTTCCCCACTCGCAGCCCGGGCAGTCATCTTCATCGTCTCCGTTCCAAAGAGCACCCGAGTGGCTGGAGCGTTTACAGCAGTCAAGTGCAAAGAACAGACCATTCGGGTGGTCGCTTCTGCCCCTGCCCTCCCCACCCCGTTATCTACAGAGGAGAAGCAGCACAGGGAACCTGCAAATGGGGGGGGGGGGGAGGGGGGGGGGGGTCCCCTGGAGCAAGCCCCAAGGACTGCTGTATCCCCTCTGAATGTGGCATCAGGGTTGCGGGAGCGACAGCAGCCAGCCAACAGATGCTGGCGAGAGATTTAAAAAAAAAAAATAACGCCTGGTTCCGGTGACAGCCTGAAGGCAGGCCACAAGAGACCCAAAGCTGCTCTGTGCCAGAGGGGCAGCTCTGTCCAGCAGGAAACGCCGCGTCCCAGCGCACCAGATGCCAGCGGCCCACCTGCAAGCCAGCGATACCCTGGCGACCCTGGGGCTCGGTTGGGGTGGGCGCACCTTTCCTCACCTCTGAGCCATCAGAACTCTGCTCTCCCAATCCTACACGCACGCAAGGCTTCTTGTGCGGGGCTCGTCTCTTATCGAAGAGACGCTGCACGGTGTTACTTACCGCCCCGCCCTCCGGCGTGCAAAGGAATCAGCCGTGAAGCAGGGATAGCAAAGAGGCCTGTCGGGATATTAGTAGTCCTCAGCAGACGATCGTAGAGCCCTCGAGGTTCCATCTTTGCTCCCTACAGGAGCGTGGCTCCGCACTCCTTGCCGCTCCCGCCGGCAAGCGACACAATTGCCCTTTGCTGCCTGCAACAGGCAGTACCTGCACGGCCCCAGTAATGCCGCTTACAGAGCGAGAGGCGCTCGCTATAAAGCGGCAATGAAGAACAAGGACGGCCCGTCAAGATGGCAGGACGAACATAGAGAGCCTCCAGCATTAGCCAGGCAGGGCTTGCAACTCACCTCGTGTCGTGGTTTAACGCCAGCCAGCAAGAAAGCCCCACGCGACCGCTCGCTCGCTCCCCCGCCCCCAGTGGGACGGGGAGACAATCGGAAGGGCGAAAGTGAGAAAACTCGTGGCTTGAAACGAAAACAGTCTAATCATTTAAAAGAAACAACAACAACAACAACAACAACAACAACTTGTAAGGAAAAGAAGAAAAAAAAATGACAGAGAATGGGGTGCAGGCAGCATGCCAGGGGTCTGGAGCCTGACGGATGATGGGGAGCGGGGGGTGGAATGTGGAGGAGGGAAAGGAAGCGGGGGGGACGACGGGGGGGATGGGACAGGAGATAGAAGAGCAGGGGATGCGGGGGGAAACAACTCGCGTGGGTTAAAAACTCGAATGGGTGAAGGGGGCGGGCTGGAGCAGCAGGGGGCATATATGGGGGAGAAACACACGCCGGGGAGAGGGTAGGTGAGGGTACAGAGGTGCATGGGGGGACACGGGGGGGAGATGACCTACCCCAGGGAGCCCACCCAGGATGATCCACAGCAGGTAACTCACCTGGGATAACCCGCAACAGAGCATCCACACCAGATCATCCACACTGGGAGGACCCCCAGCAACGCCCCTCAAACTGCTTGTGCTTCACCCCCAGTCTTCCCCAAACTGGGGAGTTTTTTGCTTTTTCAAAATACTCAGTTTGGGGTGTGTTTCAGTGCTTTTCCACAACATAAAAAGGGGTGATCTTTCGGTTGTGGGTTTGTGCATGAAAATGGGGTGGGTTTTTTGCTTTGCAGCGGCACCAATCCAGGCGGATTTGGCTTTCCCAGGAGTCCCAAAGTCGTTTGTTTTTTCCCCGTTGCAGACCCAGAATCAGGGGGTTTGGGGTTGTCCTGGTTTCAGCTGGAATAAAGTTCATTTTCTTCCGAGTAGCTGGTACAGGGCCATTTTGGATTTAGGGTGAGAATAACGTTGACAACACCCCGATGCTGTAGTTGTTGCTAAGCAGTGTTTATACTAAGTCAGGGACCTTCCATCTCCTCATACCGCCCTGCCAGCAGAGGCTGGGGGCGCACAAGAAGAGTCGCTTAGCTAAAGCAGGATTCCAGGTAAACAGGTCAGCTCGAAATACACCACCTCCTTTAAAAGTTAAGAGCGATTGGAACACTTAAAATCAGCATTTAGGCTAATCGATACCATTTTGAACACCTTCTTAGCATACAAGTAAACACTCTTGCCGGTGTTGGAAAACGTCTCCTCCCTTCCTTACAGCACCGCTGCAGGGAGATAACCCTGGGAGGCTGCGGGACGAGGTCGTACGCAATCAGAATCTACGCTTACGGATCCACCACAACAGCTACAGCCCTTGCGCTGCTGCTGCTGCTGCTTTGCATCTTGCTCGTTTGGTGAATAAAGCTGAAAGTGAAGTGGAAAACTCCAAAGAGCAAAAGGAAAAATAAAGAATAAATCTCAATCATTCACTTTACACTAAAAAGGCGTGCCCATGTTTATATACGTCCAATAAAAATACTTATACTGTAAAAGTATTTCATTTTCCTTTCCCATTACCTTAACTTGCACAGCTCTGAATACATACCATTAAATTATCTCTCTCCAAAGTACACAGTTATAATGGGACTAGGGGTTTTTGTGCGTGTTACAGAACGCGGAGGGACACCTGGCCAGCTGAGCTGCCCAAGAGAGGTGCTACTGAACTGCCAGGGAAACGCACCATTGAAAGCCAGACAGAAAGAAAGTACTTCAGAGCACTCCGTCAAAACATCAGGAAAAAAAACCCATAACATTCAGTTGCCTCTCTTTTTAAACGTTTAGAAAAATACCTAACTGCTTACATACACCTAACAAATCAAATACTACAGCTATTTGGCAGTTAGTTTAAACAATGCAAGTCAATTTGTAAAATCCCCAGGGCTGCAATACCTCAGACTACCAAAAAGGACTGGCGGGTTTCCTAATGCTTTTGGCAGTACTGAAGCAGGCAGAGCAACACGTTTTCATGTTATCTCGACTGTTACAACTGAGAAACCAAAGACCAGTGATGCCACCAACTTTAGGAAGATGGGCTGTGCTTGGGTCTTTGGAAGGAAATTGACTTTTTTTTTTTTTTTTCTTTTTTTAAAAGAGAGTGAAAAGTCTCGTTACTGATGACTTCTACTGTCAAGTCGATCACCTCTGAAGATCCACTCTGATGGGAAGTTCCTAAAACAAAATCTCTTTGAGAGAGAAAGACTTCCATTTTGGAAAATCTCTTTCCAACTGAAGTCAAAATTACACACTGTAGGTTCAAGGAAAAAATACATTACTGAAGCAGTAACTCATCAAAAACACCTCAGGACTCACTGTCACTAGTTACAAGGCTGCTAATGCTTCCTGGGAAAGCCTGGAAAACACACAGATGCGACGCCCGTTTTGTCCTGTTTTGTCCACGTCTCTTCTTTGACCTTGATTGCTTTTAGTACAGATGCTAATTATCTCCGTAACGTTTTTGAGTACTACTAGAAGATATTTAAAAAAAAATCATTGACTGTAAAAGCATAAAGCTTTTATCATGAAAACAAAGGCTGTTTCTTCTGAACAGCTGAACTCTTACGAACAGTTCCTTCCCTCTTTTAGGACAAAATTATTTTCACAGTATCATTTACTAGCAAGCACACAGCAACAGAAGATTATGCTTTCAGGAAGAGAAAATAAACTGCGGGAAGTAAACTTTGTATAGGTGTAACATGCTCCGGAACAGAACTTATTTTTAGTATTTCTGTTAAAATATTTCATGTAAAAAAAAGTAGAAGGAGAGTTGGCACACTCTCAACGTTAAAGTCCGTACCGCAAGTACCTTTGGAAAAATGCAGACACACATCGTAGGCGTACCTTGTACTTGCAGGCCACTACGGAATCTTTCCATCCGTCTCGTACCGTCACGGCAGAAGAAAGGGCAACCACGGCGAAACGGTGCCAGCTGACATCCAGCTGAGAGAAGAAAAAAAAACATTAGCACAAAGCTGGGTAGGAACCCAAAGGTGCCCTTTTTTTTTGTGAAGGTTTGTGAAGACAGTACGACTGAGCGGAGGAAAAAGTATTTTTGCGTCATCTACGGTACAGTTGTTGACACAGGCCACTAGAGCTTTTGCATTTTTCAGACAACCGCGCCCTTTTTTTTTTCCTTTCTTTTTTTGACTCATCGGCAACTTTACTTTCACTAGAACTCACTTTCCTAGATACACGCAGGTGACAGACATAGAGACCTACCTACATTTTCTCAAGCCTTAGTATAGCCGAGGCTTCATCACCCTATACGTCCCAAGTTGAGTATTTTTGCTAAAGAGCACAGCAACGCATCTGTCCTTGTGAACTGCCTCGTTGCAAAAAAGGAATCATTTTTTCCAGGCCGTTGCTCCAAACGGGCAAGATCTTTTAAAACCGCAGTTGTGCCACCAAACCCGCTCAGGGTCCCTCCTAGCTTTTGACCGCCCTGAGATTTAACAGGCACACGCTCCATTCCATCTTCCAACAGCAAAAATACGCTAACGCTCTCGGACCCAGAGCGCAACCCTACGGATGTCCACGCACACAGCCTGCCGTTTTGATGAGGAGCCACCCAGCATCCCTGCGAGCACAGCTGCACGCGCCAGATCGGTTTCCCCTACGCCGCGAGTTACCGGTTTCGGTGAACGTAGTTTCTGACGCTTTAAACTGAAAACCGTATCTCGACACTTCGCCACAGCAGAAACGACCCATCGCCAGAACGCGACAAAAACGCAGTAACACCAATTGCAAACCCACAGCAGCAACAGCTCCAGAAATATTTAGACCAGGAACAAGGGAGAAAAACAAAACAGCTTCATCTCACGCACAGGGGAGCGGCAGGCAGAGAAAAGGGTCGGCATTCTGAGCCCTTACAGAAAACGGGCATTCTCCTTCCGTTCCTCAGCCCGTCCGTGAAGGTCTAAATACCGCAACACTACTACGGCAACGTCGAGAGTAGGGAACAGCAGCCCTGCCACCGGACTTGCCGCTGACCCATGCTATTTACGTAGCAGGACGCGTAAGCAGAGGGACGCGTTTTGCCACACGCAGCCCTGAACTTCCTGAAAATTTACGTTTACCAAAAAAGCCATTTGGAACATATTGCCAAACAACATTCGGCAAGAAAGCTTTGATGCGTTTGACACACGCAAGTTTTTGGTCACTTGCTATTTGCTTCCTGTTGCTGCTGCTGTTCTTCCTTCAGAAATTCTACTCGTCGCCCAGTTATTCACTACTGGTTCAAGCATTTGCCTTCCTGGTATTACCAGCACATTCACAGAGGCAAGTAACTTAATTGCTCTTCTACAGTTATCCAAACGACAATTACAGCCATGAAAGAGAAGGAGAGGTCAGGCAGCAGAAGAGCTCTGCAGGCTGGCACCAGTCAATATTGCACTCTCTAAAACCAAACAACAACAAAACAAAACCGTGACCCTGTATCCTTCTTTTTTTTTTTTTTTTCCTTCTTCTTTCAGAGCTCATCCCTGCCTCAGCATTTTGTCTTGTCAGAGCACGAAGCGCAGGTGATCCGTACCCTGACGACTTCTGCGTGTGATGAATGCCTGTTCAGAAATAGTCCAGATCTGCAAGACTGGTGTCATTTCTATGGTTTTAATCATCATAACTCACATTTATTTACTCACGCATTTGTGAGGAAACTAATTAACTTTTAGACACTGCCTCTCCTTTTTTTGGGGGGGTGGGGGGGGTGGAAATGTGTTAGAGACTGAAAAACATTACAATTCAGAGCTCCCAACCACGAGGGAGCGGTGGAGAAATCAATGAAAGCAAAGACCAACAGCAGCAACGTCAACTGGAAGTTGGCTTTCATTCCGATCACGTACTTAAGCGACTCTCCTTGCAAGTCTATGCCTCGGTCCTAGGAATGACTAGTCCCTTTTTGGAAGGACAAACTTTTTCACTTAAAAGTCCTAGACTGAAGACTCCGCTGAACGGAATGGGGATTGTCCCACGGGACAACATGCCGTCAACACTCTTAATGGGGAAGGAAAAAAAAAAAACCCCAAATAAAAATCAAGTTTAAGTACCAGTTCCCATCACGTTTCACTCATTACATTTCTACTGGCATCTAGGTGCTCAAAAATGAACTACAGGGACACCACATATTCCTAAAAATTCAGTTACACATAAAAAAGTAAAAGGCTATTTCCAACTTGCCCATAAAAATCAGTATGAACAGAGAGAAGAGAAACACTCGACCCTGAAGAAGCTAACAGGCAGCTCTGAATTTACCAGACAGGAAATTTCATTCTTTCCCCTGAAACAAAAACACATCAAGGGACCAGTTCAGGAACAGGGCGCGATCTGTTAACAGCAATTTTTCCATCGTCTTTTCTGCACTAGCAGCAAATTTGCCTTCCCTGTGGGTTTAACGTGGAGCACCTGTAGTGCCCTCGAACTCGCAAGTGTTTCTCTCCGCCCCCCCAGCCCGATACGTGCGATTACCTGAGCAGCAAGCGGAATTAACCACGCAGGATTTTCTTCGTGCGACGCGGAAGGTGACACTGGGAGAAGAGGAGACAAAGAAATGAACCTGCTTGTCACACCCAGCCAACGGTGAAAAGGCAGGGGAGGATTCTGCCGGAAGGGCTCTGCACCCCAGGAGCTCCCGCCGGCCGGTTTCTCTCCCCTTTGCCCGGTACCGAGGGGATGACGACACCTCGCGCGCGTCCCCTCGCGGGGGGGGCTGCCCCAGGTGAGCCGGGGGACCCCCACCTCGCTTCTGCCCGCGGGAACGGACCGGGAGAGACACTCCACGCAGAGAGAGGAGCGTGGCGTGGATTGCATGCCCGAGGGAAGAGGCCGGGCTCCCCGCTGGCAGAAGGACAACTCGCCTCCCTGCTGCTCGGAGCTGCTTGCTGCGGACAGCCCTGCCTGCGCCCGGCCGCTCTTCGGCCGCGCTGGGAGCGCGGTCCGGCCGACAGACGCCCCAGCGAAAAGACGCTCCAGCTAATCGCGCCTCCTGCTCGTTACAGCTGCAGGTACTTTTGCCTCTGGCTAATGCACGCTCCAGACAGCGGACACCCCGCCTCGTTCCAGCTCCCGCTTGCTACAGTTCTGGCTCCTTGAAGCCCCAGCTCCGCACTGAAGCTCCGGCTGATTTCAGCTGCTTCTCCTTACAAGCTCCAGCTATGTGCAACGGTCTGGGCTTTCCATAAGGTTATCTATCAACTGCTGTCAACACCGGAGCGTTAGGATTAAACATCAGAGTTACACGCCAAGTAAATATCCATTAGTTTGGGCGATTAATTACTTGACGACTATTCTGAGCGGCGCAGAAAGAAGAGCTGGACTCAAAGAGGGCACGTGGGGTCTGAAAAGCACCTTTCCCCCCCGCAGACCATCACAGATGTTGAGTTCGGCCTGCTGCGTGCCGGCCTCCCGCACTTCGGCGTCCGACACAACCAGACCCCCATCTCCGGGGAGGGACCACGCACCCTGCCTGCCCCCCGCTTCCCCCCGCAGCCCCCAACACCCTCCCACCCGCCTGCAAAACCAGCCAAGCCGGCTCCCGCTTTTGGCCCCCACACCAGCTGACTCGGGGCCCATTTGGGAGCCAAAAAACCCGGCCGCTGAGCCTGTTCTCAAGGCCCAAACACGCAGGGCCGGACCTCTGTTTCTGGGCCCAAAGCTGCGCAGCTCGGTCTGTTTCCGAGCCCCCAAATCAGCCACGCGAGCCTGTTGTCAAGCCCCAGGAACGGAAAACTTGTTCTCCATTTCTGACCCTGCAGTGCCCACGGGCGACGCCGAGCGTAGCCACCCCACAGCCCTGCACCCCCGGGGCCCCACACGTAGTTTCGGGGAGTGCTCGGGACCTGCGGAGGGCCCGGCCCCACGCCTCTGCGGGGCAGCCCCAGCACAGGCAGGGCGTCGCTTCACGATTGCCGTTTCAGGCTTTATTTCCCCGCCACCAGCGGCACGGCCAGGCCCCCACCCCAAACCCCCCAGCCGAAGCACCCCCGCGGGTAGCCGGGCCAAGCCACCCGGAAAACAAGAAAACCAAAGAGGGAACAAGACAGAGACCGTGGGGAAAGGCAAGGAGAAGGACACAGAAACAGAGAGAGCGCGGGAGGGATAGGGAGC
>NW_027439618.1:0-26567 GCF_964188355.1 Buteo buteo
CAGAGGCGGGACACCTCGGGGCCCCTCGGCCGCCGCCGAGCCTCTTTTCCGGGGGGGCGAACGTCGGGCTCCTGCTCCCGCAGGGAAGGGCCCAGCCCCGAAAGCTCTTGCTGCTCTTCCCCTCCCCTTGGCGCCCTATCCGCAGGCCCCGCAGCGCTGGGGCTCCGGGCTTTGCCAGAGGCGGGACACCTCGGGGCCCCTCGGCCGCCGCCGAGCCTCTTTTCCGGGAGTGCGAACGTCGGGCACCTGCTCCCGCAGGGAAGGGCCCAGCCCCGAAAGCTCTTGCTGCTCTTCCCCTCCCCTTGGCGCCCTATCCGCAGGCCCCGCAGCGCTGGGGCTCCGGGCTTTGCCAGAGGCGGGACACCTCGGGGCCCGTCGGCCGCCGCCGAGCCTCTTTTCCGGGGGGGCGAACGTCGGGCTCCTGCTCCCGCAGGGAAGGGCCCAGCCCCGAAAGCTCTTGCTGCTCTTCCCCTCCCCTTGGCGCCCTATCCGCAGGCCCCGCAGCGCTGGGGCTCCGGGCTTTGCCAGAGGCGGGACACCTCGGGGCCCGTCGGCCGCCGCCGAGCCTCTTTTCCGGGGGGGCGAACGTCGGGCTCCTGCTCCCGCAGGGAAGGGCCCAGCCCCGAAAGCTCTTGCTGCTCTTCCCCTCCCCTTGGCGCCCTATCCGCAGGCCCCGCAGCGCTGGGGCTCCGGGCTTTGCCAGAGGCGGGACACCTCGGGGCCCGTCGGCCGCCGCCGAGCCTCTTTTCCGGGGGGGCGAACGTCGGGCTCCTGCTCCCGCAGGGAAGGGCCCAGCCCCGAAAGCTCTTGCTGCTCTTCCCCTCCCCTTGGCGCCCTATCCGCAGGCCCCGCAGCGCTGGGGCTCCGGGCTTTGCCAGAGGCGGGACACCTCGGGGCCCGTCGGCCGCCGCCGAGCCTCTTTTCCGGGGGGGCGAACGTCGGGCTCCTGCTCCCGCAGGGAAGGGCCCAGCCCCGAAAGCTCTTGCTGCTCTTCCCCTCCCCTTGGCGCCCTATCCGCAGGCCCCGCAGCGCTGGGGCTCCGGGCTTTGCCAGAGGCGGGACACCTCGGGGCCCGTCGGCCGCCGCCGAGCCTCTTTTCCGGGGGGGCGAACGTCGGGCTCCTGCTCCCGCAGGGAAGGGCCCAGCCCCGAAAGCTCTTGCTGCTCTTCCCCTCCCCTTGGCGCCCTATCCACAGGCCCCGCAGCACTGGGGCTCCGGGCTTTGCCAGAGGCGGGACACCTCGGGGCCCGTCGGCCGCCGCCGAGCCTCTTTTCCGGGGGGGCGAACGTCGGGCTCCTGCTCCCGCAGGGAAGGGCCCAGCCCCGAAAGCTCTTGCTGCTCTTCCCCTCCCCTTGGCGCCCTATCCGCAGGCCCCGCAGCGCTGGGGCTCCGGGCTTTGCCAGAGGCGGGACACCTCGGGGCCCGTCGGCCGCCGCCGAGCCTCTTTTCCGGGGGGGCGAACGTCGGGCTCCTGCTCCCGCAGGGAAGGGCCCAGCCCCGAAAGCTCTTGCTGCTCTTCCCCTCCCCTTGGCGCCCTATCCGCAGGCCCCGCAGCGCTGGGGCTCCGGGCTTTGCCAGAGGCGGGACACCTCGGGGCCCGTCGGCCGCCGCCGAGCCTCTTTTCCGGGGGGGCGAACGTCGGGCTCCTGCTCCCGCAGGGAAGGGCCCAGCCCCGAAAGCTCTTGCTGCTCTTCCCCTCCCCTTGGCGCCCTATCCGCAGGCCCCGCAGCGCTGGGGCTCCGGGCTTTGCCAGAGGCGGGACACCTCGGGGCCCCTCGGCCGCCGCCGAGCCTCTTTTCCGGGGGGGCGAACGTCGGGCTCCTGCTCCCGCAGGGAAGGGCCCAGCCCCGAAAGCTCTTGCTGCTCTTCCCCTCCCCTTGGCGCCCTATCCGCAGGCCCCGCAGCGCTGGGGCTCCGGGCTTTGCCAGAGGCGGGACACCTCGGGGCCCGTCGGCCGCCGCCGAGCCTCTTTTCCGGGGGGGCGAACGTCGGGCTCCTGCTCCCGCAGGGAAGGGCCCAGCCCCGAAAGCTCTTGCTGCTCTTCCCCTCCCCTTGGCGCCCTATCCGCAGGCCCCGCAGCGCTGGGGCTCCGGGCTTTGCCAGAGGCGGGACACCTCGGGGCCCGTCGGCCGCCGCCGAGCCTCTTTTCCGGGGGGGCGAACGTCGGGCTCCTGCTCCCGCAGGGAAGGGCCCAGCCCCGAAAGCTCTTGCTGCTCTTCCCCTCCCCTTGGCGCCCTATCTGCAGGCCCCGCAGCGCTGGGGCTCCGGGCTTTGCCAGAGGCGGGACACCTCGGGGCCCGTCGGCCGCCGCCGAGCCTCTTTTCCGGGGGTGCGAAGGTCGGGCTCCTGCTCCCGCAGGGAAGGGCCCAGCCCCGAAAGCTCTTGCTGCTCTTCCCCTCCCCTTGGCGCCCTATCCGCAGGCCCCGCAGCGCTGGGGCTCCGGGCTTTGCCAGAGGCGGGACACCTCGGGGCCCGTCGGCCGCCGCCGAGCCTCTTTTCCGGGGGTGCGAACGTCGGGCTCCTGCTCCCGCAGGGAAGGGCCCAGCCCCGAAAGCTCTTGCTGCTCTTCCCCTCCCCTTGGCGCCCTATCCGCAGGCCCCGCAGCGCTGGGGCTCCGGGCTTTGCCAGAGGCGGGACACCTCGGGGCCCGTCGGCCGCCGCCGAGCCTCTTTTCCGGGGGGGCGAACGTCGGGCTCCTGCTCCCGCAGGGAAGGGCCCAGCCCCGAAAGCTCTTGCTGCTCTTCCCCTCCCCTTGGCGCCCTATCCGCAGGCCCCGCAGCGCTGGGGCTCCGGGCTTTGCCAGAGGCGGGACACCTCGGGGCCCGTCGGCCGCCGCCGAGCCTCTTTTCCGGGGGGGCGAACGTCGGGCTCCTGCTCCCGCAGGGAAGGGCCCAGCCCCGAAAGCTCTTGCTGCTCTTCCCCTCCCCTTGGCGCCCTATCCGCAGGCCCCGCAGCGCTGGGGCTCCGGGCTTTGCCAGAGGCGGGACACCTCGGGGCCCGTCGGCCGCCGCCGAGCCTCTTTTCCGGGGGGGCGAACGTCGGGCTCCTGCTCCCGCAGGGAAGGGCCCAGCCCCGAAAGCTCTTGCTGCTCTTCCCCTCCCCTTGGCGCCCTATCCGCAGGCCCCGCAGCGCTGGGGCTCCGGGCTTTGCCAGAGGCGGGACACCTCGGGGCCCGTCGGCCGCCGCCGAGCCTCTTTTCCGGGGGGGCGAACGTCGGGCTCCTGCTCCCGCAGGGAAGGGCCCAGCCCCGAAAGCTCTTGCTGCTCTTCCCCTCCCCTTGGCGCCCTATCTGCAGGCCCCGCAGCGCTGGGGCTCCGGGCTTTGCCAGAGGCGGGACACCTCGGGGCCCGTCGGCCGCCGCCGAGCCTCTTTTCCGGGGGTGCGAAGGTCGGGCTCCTGCTCCCGCAGGGAAGGGCCCAGCCCCGAAAGCTCTTGCTGCTCTTCCCCTCCCCTTGGCGCCCTATCCGCAGGCCCCGCAGCGCTGGGGCTCCGGGCTTTGCCAGAGGCGGGACACCTCGGGGCCCGTCGGCCGCCGCCGAGCCTCTTTTCCGGGGGGGCGAACGTCGGGCTCCTGCTCCCGCAGGGAAGGGCCCAGCCCCGAAAGCTCTTGCTGCTCTTCCCCTCCCCTTGGCGCCCTATCCGCAGGCCCCGCAGCGCTGGGGCTCCGGGCTTTGCCAGAGGCGGGACACCTCGGGGCCCGTCGGCCGCCGCCGAGCCTCTTTTCCGGGGGGGCGAACGTCGGGCTCCTGCTCCCGCAGGGAAGGGCCCAGCCCCGAAAGCTCTTGCTGCTCTTCCCCTCCCCTTGGCGCCCTATCCGCAGGCCCCGCAGCGCTGGGGCTCCGGGCTTTGCCAGAGGCGGGACACCTCGGGGCCCGTCGGCCGCCGCCGAGCCTCTTTTCCGGGGGGGCGAACGTCGGGCTCCTGCTCCCGCAGGGAAGGGCCCAGCCCCGAAAGCTCTTGCTGCTCTTCCCCTCCCCTTGGCGCCCTATCCGCAGGCCCCGCAGCGCTGGGGCTCCGGGCTTTGCCAGAGGCGGGACACCTCGGGGCCCGTCGGCCGCCGCCGAGCCTCTTTTCCGGGGGGGCGAACGTCGGGCTCCTGCTCCCGCAGGGAAGGGCCCAGCCCCGAAAGCTCTTGCTGCTCTTCCCCTCCCCTTGGCGCCCTATCCGCAGGCCCCGCAGCGCTGGGGCTCCGGGCTTTGCCAGAGGCGGGACACCTCGGGGCCCGTCGGCCGCCGCCGAGCCTCTTTTCCGGGGGGGCGAACGTCGGGCTCCTGCTCCCGCAGGGAAGGGCCCAGCCCCGAAAGCTCTTGCTGCTCTTCCCCTCCCCTTGGCGCCCTATCCGCAGGCCCCGCAGCGCTGGGGCTCCGGGCTTTGCCAGAGGCGGGACACCTCGGGGCCCGTCGGCCGCCGCCGAGCCTCTTTTCCGGGGGGGCGAACGTCGGGCTCCTGCTCCCGCAGGGAAGGGCCCAGCCCCGAAAGCTCTTGCTGCTCTTCCCCTCCCCTTGGCGCCCTATCCGCAGGCCCCGCAGCGCTGGGGCTCCGGGCTTTGCCAGAGGCGGGACACCTCGGGGCCCGTCGGCCGCCGCCGAGCCTCTTTTCCGGGGGGGCGAACGTCGGGCTCCTGCTCCCGCAGGGAAGGGCCCAGCCCCGAAAGCTCTTGCTGCTCTTCCCCTCCCCTTGGCGCCCTATCCGCAGGCCCCGCAGCGCTGGGGCTCCGGGCTTTGCCAGAGGCGGGACACCTCGGGGCCCGTCGGCCGCCGCCGAGCCTCTTTTCCGGGGGGGCGAACGTCGGGCTCCTGCTCCCGCAGGGAAGGGCCCAGCCCCGAAAGCTCTTGCTGCTCTTCCCCTCCCCTTGGCGCCCTATCCGCAGGCCCCGCAGCGCTGGGGCTCCGGGCTTTGCCAGAGGCGGGACACCTCGGGGCCCGTCGGCCGCCGCCGAGCCTCTTTTCCGGGGGGGCGAACGTCGGGCTCCTGCTCCCGCAGGGAAGGGCCCAGCCCCGAAAGCTCTTGCTGCTCTTCCCCTCCCCTTGGCGCCCTATCTGCAGGCCCCGCAGCGCTGGGGCTCCGGGCTTTGCCAGAGGCGGGACACCTCGGGGCCCGTCGGCCGCCGCCGAGCCTCTTTTCCGGGGGTGCGAACGTCGGGCTCCTGCTCCCGCAGGGAAGGGCCCAGCCCCGAAAGCTCTTGCTGCTCTTCCCCTCCCCTTGGCGCCCTATCCGCAGGCCCCGCAGCGCTGGGGCTCCGGGCTTTGCCAGAGGCGGGACACCTCGGGGCCCGTCGGCCGCCGCCGAGCCTCTTTTCCGGGGGGGCGAACGTCGGGCTCCTGCTCCCGCAGGGAAGGGCCCAGCCCCGAAAGCTCTTGCTGCTCTTCCCCTCCCCTTGGCGCCCTATCCGCAGGCCCCGCAGCGCTGGGGCTCCGGGCTTTGCCAGAGGCGGGACACCTCGGGGCCCGTCGGCCGCCGCCGAGCCTCTTTTCCGGGGGGGCGAACGTCGGGCTCCTGCTCCCGCAGGGAAGGGCCCAGCCCCAAAAGCTCTTGCTGCTCTTCCCCTCCCCTTGGCGCCCTATCCGCAGGCCCCGCAGCGCTGGGGCTCCGGGCTTTGCCAGAGGCGGGACACCTCGGGGCCCGTCGGCCGCCGTCGAGCCTCTTTTCCGGGGGGGCGAACGTCGGGCTCCTGCTCCCGCAGGGAAGGGCCCAGCCCCGAAAGCTCTTGCTGCTCTTCCCCTCCCCTTGGCGCCCTATCCGCAGGCCCCGCAGCGCTGGGGCTCCGGGCTTTGCCAGAGGCGGGACACCTCGGGGCCCGTCGGCCGCCGCCGAGCCTCTTTTCCGGGGGGGCGAACGTCGGGCTCCTGCTCGCGCAGGGAAGGGCCCAGCCCCGAAAGCTCTTGCTGCTCTTCCCCTCCCCTTGGCGCCCTATCCGCAGGCCCCGCAGCGCTGGGGCTCCGGGCTTTGCCAGAGGCGGGACACCTCGGGGCCCGTCGGCCGCCGCCGAGCCTCTTTTCCGGGGGGGCGAACGTCGGGCTCCTGCTCCCGCAGGGAAGGGCCCAGCCCCAAAAGCTCTTGCTGCTCTTCCCCTCCCCTTGGCGCCCTATCCGCAGGCCCCGCAGCGCTGGGGCTCCGGGCTTTGCCAGAGGCGGGACACCTCGGGGCCCGTCGGCCGCCGCCGAGCCTCTTTTCCGGGGGGGCGAACGTCGGGCTCCTGCTCCCGCAGGGAAGGGCCCAGCCCCGAAAGCTCTTGCTGCTCTTCCCCTCCCCTTGGCGCCCTATCCGCAGGCCCCGCAGCGCTGGGGCTCCGGGCTTTGCCAGAGGCGGGACACCTCGGGGCCCGTCGGCCGCCGCCGAGCCTCTTTTCCGGGGGGGCGAACGTCGGGCTCCTGCTCCCGCAGGGAAGGGCCCAGCCCCGAAAGCTCTTGCTGCTCTTCCCCTCCCCTTGGCGCCCTATCCGCAGGCCCCGCAGCGCTGGGGCTCCGGGCTTTGCCAGAGGCGGGACACCTCGGGGCCCGTCGGCCGCCGCCGAGCCTCTTTTCCGGGGGGGCGAACGTCGGGCTCCTGCTCCCGCAGGGAAGGGCCCAGCCCCGAAAGCTCTTGCTGCTCTTCCCCTCCCCTTGGCGCCCTATCCGCAGGCCCCGCAGCGCTGGGGCTCCGGGCTTTGCCAGAGGCGGGACACCTCGGGGCCCGTCGGCCGCCGCCGAGCCTCTTTTCCGGGGGGGCGAACGTCGGGCTCCTGCTCCCGCAGGGAAGGGCCCAGCCCCGAAAGCTCTTGCTGCTCTTCCCCTCCCCTTGGCGCCCTATCCGCAGGCCCCGCAGCGCTGGGGCTCCGGGCTTTGCCAGAGGCGGGACACCTCGGGGCCCGTCGGCCGCCGCCGAGCCTCTTTTCCGGGGGGGCGAACGTCGGGCTCCTGCTCCCGCAGGGAAGGGCCCAGCCCCGAAAGCTCTTGCTGCTCTTCCCCTCCCCTTGGCGCCCTATCCGCAGGCCCCGCAGCGCTGGGGCTCCGGGCTTTGCCAGAGGCGGGACACCTCGGGGCCCGTCGGCCGCCGCCGAGCCTCTTTTCCGGGGGGGCGAACGTCGGGCTCCTGCTCCCGCAGGGAAGGGCCCAGCCCCGAAAGCTCTTGCTGCTCTTCCCCTCCCCTTGGCGCCCTATCCGCAGGCCCCGCAGCGCTGGGGCTCCGGGCTTTGCCAGAGGCGGGACACCTCGGGGCCCGTCGGCCGCCGTCGAGCCTCTTTTCCGGGGGGGCGAACGTCGGGCTCCTGCTCCCGCAGGGAAGGGCCCAGCCCCGAAAGCTCTTGCTGCTCTTCCCCTCCCCTTGGCGCCCTATCCGCAGGCCCCGCAGCGCTGGGGCTCCGGGCTTTGCCAGAGGCGGGACACCTCGGGGCCCGTCGGCCGCCGCCGAGCCTCTTTTCCGGGGGGGCGAACGTCGGGCTCCTGCTCCCGCAGGGAAGGGCCCAGCCCCGAAAGCTCTTGCTGCTCTTCCCCTCCCCTTGGCGCCCTATCCGCAGGCCCCGCAGCGCTGGGGCTCCGGGCTTTGCCAGAGGCGGGACACCTCGGGGCCCGTCGGCCGCCGCCGAGCCTCTTTTCCGGGGGGGCGAACGTCGGGCTCCTGCTCCCGCAGGGAAGGGCCCAGCCCCGAAAGCTCTTGCTGCTCTTCCCCTCCCCTTGGCGCCCTATCCGCAGGCCCCGCAGCGCTGGGGCTCCGGGCTTTGCCAGAGGCGGGACACCTCGGGGCCCGTCGGCCGCCGCCGAGCCTCTTTTCCGGGGGGGCGAACGTCGGGCTCCTGCTCCCGCAGGGAAGGGCCCAGCCCCGAAAGCTCTTGCTGCTCTTCCCCTCCCCTTGGCGCCCTATCCGCAGGCCCCGCAGCGCTGGGGCTCCGGGCTTTGCCAGAGGCGGGACACCTCGGGGCCCGTCGGCCGCCGCCGAGCCTCTTTTCCGGGGGGGCGAACGTCGGGCTCCTGCTCCCGCAGGGAAGGGCCCAGCCCCGAAAGCTCTTGCTGCTCTTCCCCTCCCCTTGGCGCCCTATCCGCAGGCCCCGCAGCGCTGGGGCTCCGGGCTTTGCCAGAGGCGGGACACCTCGGGGCCCGTCGGCCGCCGCCGAGCCTCTTTTCCGGGGGGGCGAACGTCGGGCTCCTGCTCCCGCAGGGAAGGGCCCAGCCCCGAAAGCTCTTGCTGCTCTTCCCCTCCCCTTGGCGCCCTATCCGCAGGCCCCGCAGCGCTGGGGCTCCGGGCTTTGCCAGAGGCGGGACACCTCGGGGCCCGTCGGCCGCCGCCGAGCCTCTTTTCCGGGGGGGCGAACGTCGGGCTCCTGCTCCCGCAGGGAAGGGCCCAGCCCCGAAAGCTCTTGCTGCTCTTCCCCTCCCCTTGGCGCCCTATCCGCAGGCCCCGCAGCGCTGGGGCTCCGGGCTTTGCCAGAGGCGGGACACCTCGGGGCCCGTCGGCCGCCGCCGAGCCTCTTTTCCGGGGGGGCGAACGTCGGGCTCCTGCTCCCGCAGGGAAGGGCCCAGCCCCGAAAGCTCTTGCTGCTCTTCCCCTCCCCTTGGCGCCCTATCCGCAGGCCCCGCAGCGCTGGGGCTCCGGGCTTTGCCAGAGGCGGGACACCTCGGGGCCCGTCGGCCGCCGCCGAGCCTCTTTTCCGGGGGGGCGAACGTCGGGCTCCTGCTCCCGCAGGGAAGGGCCCAGCCCCGAAAGCTCTTGCTGCTCTTCCCCTCCCCTTGGCGCCCTATCCGCAGGCCCCGCAGCGCTGGGGCTCCGGGCTTTGCCAGAGGCGGGACACCTCGGGGCCCGTCGGCCGCCGCCGAGCCTCTTTTCCGGGGGGGCGAACGTCGGGCTCCTGCTCCCGCAGGGAAGGGCCCAGCCCCGAAAGCTCTTGCTGCTCTTCCCCTCCCCTTGGCGCCCTATCCGCAGGCCCCGCAGCGCTGGGGCTCCGGGCTTTGCCAGAGGCGGGACACCTCGGGGCCCGTCGGCCGCCGCCGAGCCTCTTTTCCGGGGGGGCGAACGTCGGGCTCCTGCTCCCGCAGGGAAGGGCCCAGCCCCGAAAGCTCTTGCTGCTCTTCCCCTCCCCTTGGCGCCCTATCCGCAGGCCCCGCAGCGCTGGGGCTCCGGGCTTTGCCAGAGGCGGGACACCTCGGGGCCCGTCGGCCGCCGCCGAGCCTCTTTTCCGGGGGGGCGAACGTCGGGCTCCTGCTCCCGCAGGGAAGGGCCCAGCCCCGAAAGCTCTTGCTGCTCTTCCCCTCCCCTTGGCGCCCTATCCGCAGGCCCCGCAGCGCTGGGGCTCCGGGCTTTGCCAGAGGCGGGACACCTCGGGGCCCGTCGGCCGCCGCCGAGCCTCTTTTCCGGGGCGGCGAACGTCGGGCTCCTGCTCCCGCAGGGAAGGGCCCAGCCCCGAAAGCTCTTGCTGCTCTTCCCCTCCCCTTGGCGCCCTATCCGCAGGCCCCGCAGCGCTGGGGCTCCGGGCTTTGCCAGAGGCGGGACACCTCGGGGCCCGTCGGCCGCCGCCGAGCCTCTTTTCCGGGGGGGCGAACGTCGGGCTCCTGCTCCCGCAGGGAAGGGCCCAGCCCCGAAAGCTCTTGCTGCTCTTCCCCTCCCCTTGGCGCCCTATCCGCAGGCCCCGCAGCGCTGGGGCTCCGGGCTTTGCCAGAGGCGGCACACCTCGGGGCCCGTCGGCCGCCGCCGAGCCTCTTTTCCGGGGGGGCGAACGTCGGGCTCCTGCTCCCGCAGGGAAGGGCCCAGCCCCGAAAGCTCTTGCTGCTCTTCCCCTCCCCTTGGCGCCCTATCCGCAGGACCCGCAGCGCTGGGGCTCCGGGCTTTGCCAGAGGCGGGACACCTCGGGGCCCGTCGGCCGCCGCCGAGCCTCTTTTCCGGGGGGGCGAACGTCGGGCTCCTGCTCCCGCAGGGAAGGGCCCAGCCCCGAAAGCTCTTGCTGCTCTTCCCCTCCCCTTGGCGCCCTATCCGCAGGCCCCGCAGCGCTGGGGCTCCGGGCTTTGCCAGAGGCGGGACACCTCGGGGCCCCTCGGCCGCCGCCCAGCCTCTTTTCCGGGGGAGCGAACGTCGGGCTCCTGCTCCCGCAGGGAAGGGCCCAGCCCCGAAAGCTCTTGCTGCTCTTCCCCTCCCCTTGGCGCCCTATCCGCAGGCCCCGCAGCGCTGGGGCTCCGGGCTTTGCCAGAGGCGGGACACCTCGGGGCCCGTCGGCCGCCGCCGAGCCTCTTTTCCGGGGGGGCGAACGTCGGGCTCCTGCTCCCGCAGGGAAGGGCCCAGCCCCGAAAGCTCTTGCTGCTCTTCCCCTCCCCTTGGCGCCCTATCCGCAGGACCCGCAGCGCTGGGGCTCCGGGCTTTGCCAGAGGCGGGACACCTCGGGGCCCCTCGGCCGCCGCCGAGCCTCTTTTCCGGGGGGGCGAACGTCGGGCTCATGCTCCCGGAGGGAAGGGCCCAGCCCCGAAAGCTCTTGCTGCTCTTCCCCTCCCCTTGGCGCCCTATCCGCAGGCCCCGCAGCGCTGGGGCTCCGGGCTTTGCCAGAGGCGGGACACCTCGGATCCCGTCGGCCGCCGCCCAGCCTCTTTTCCGGGGGGGCGAACGTCGGGCTCCTGCTCCCGCAGGGAAGGGCCCAGCCCCGAAAGCTCTTGCTGCTCTTCCCCTCCCCTTGGCGCCCTATCCACAGGCCCCGCAGCGCTGGGGCTCCGGGCTTTGCCAGAGGCGGGACACCTCGGATCCCGTCGGCCGCCGCCGAGCCTCTTTTCCGGGGGGGCGAACGTCGGGCTCCTGCTCCCGCAGGGAAGGGCCCAGCCCCGAAAGCTCTTGCTGCTCTTCCCCTCCCCTTGGCGCCCTATCCACAGGCCCCGCAGCGCTGGGGCTCCGGGCTTTGCCAGAGGCGGGACACCTCGGGGCCCGTCGGCCGCCGCCGAGCCTCTTTTCCGGGGGGGCGAACGTCGGGCTCCTGCTCCCGCAGGGAAGGGCCCAGCCCCGAAAGCTCTTGCTGCTCTTCCCCTCCCCTTGGCGCCCTATCCGCAGGCCCCGCAGCGCTGGGGCTCCGGGCTTTGCCAGAGGCGGGACACCTCGGGGCCCCTCGGCCGCCGCCGAGCCTCTTTTCCGGGGGGGCGAACGTCGGGCTCCTGCTCCCGCAGGGAAGGGCCCAGCCCCGAAAGCTCTTGCTGCTCTTCCCCTCCCCTTGGCGCCCTATCCGCAGGCCCCGCAGCGCTGGGGCTCCGGGCTTTGCCAGAGGCGGGACACCTCGGGGCCCGTCGGCCGCCGCCGAGCCTCTTTTCCGGGGGGGCGAACGTCGGGCTCCTGCTCCCGCAGGGAAGGGCCCAGCCCCGAAAGCTCTTGCTGCTCTTCCCCTCCCCTTGGCGCCCTATCCGCAGGCCCCGCAGCGCTGGGGCTCCGGGCTTTGCCAGAGGCGGGACACCTCGGGGCCCGTCGGCCGCCGCCGAGCCTCTTTTCCGGGGGGGCGAACGTCGGGCTCCTGCTCCCGCAGGGAAGGGCCCAGCCCCGAAAGCTCTTGCTGCTCTTCCCCTCCCCTTGGCGCCCTATCCGCAGGCCCCGCAGCGCTGGGGCTCCGGGCTTTGCCAGAGGCGGGACACCTCGGGGCCCGTCGGCCGCCGCCGAGCCTCTTTTCCGGGGCGGCGAACGTCGGGCTCCTGCTCCCGCAGGGAAGGGCCCAGCCCCGAAAGCTCTTGCTGCTCTTCCCCTCCCCTTGGCGCCCTATCCGCAGGCCCCGCAGCGCTGGGGCTCCGGGCTTTGCCAGAGGCGGGACACCTCGGGGCCCCTCGGCCGCCGCCGAGCCTCTTTTCCGGGGGGGCGAACGTCGGGCTCCTGCTCCCGCAGGGAAGGGCCCAGCCCCAAAAGCTCTTGCTGCTCTTCCCCTCCCCTTGGCGCCCTATCCGCAGGCCCCGCAGCGCTGGGGCTCCGGGCTTTGCCAGAGGCGGGACACCTCGGGGCCCGTCGGCCGCCGCCGAGCCTCTTTTCCGGGGGGGCGAACGTCGGGCTCCTGCTCCCGCAGGGAAGGGCCCAGCCCCGAAAGCTCTTGCTGCTCTTCCCCTCCCCTTGGCGCCCTATCCGCAGGCCCCGCAGCGCTGGGGCTCCGGGCTTTGCCAGAGGCGGCACACCTCGGGGCCCGTCGGCCGCCGCCGAGCCTCTTTTCCGGGGGGGCGAACGTCGGGCTCCTGCTCCCGCAGGGAAGGGCCCAGCCCCGAAAGCTCTTGCTGCTCTTCCCCTCCCCTTGGCGCCCTATCCGCAGGCCCCGCAGCGCTGGGGCTCCGGCCTTTGCCAGAGGCGGGACACCTCGGGGCCCGTCGGCCGCCGCCGAGCCTCTTTTCCGGGGGGGCGAACGTCGGGCTCCTGCTCCCGCAGGGAAGGGCCCAGCCCCGAAAGCTCTTGCTGCTCTTCCCCTCCCCTTGGCGCCCTATCCGCAGGCCCCGCAGCGCTGGGGCTCCGGGCTTTGCCAGAGGCGGGACACCTCGGGGCCCCTCGGCCGCCGCCCAGCCTCTTTTCCGGGGGAGCGAACGTCGGGCTCCTGCTCCCGCAGGGAAGGGCCCAGCCCCGAAAGCTCTTGCTGCTCTTCCCCTCCCCTTGGCGCCCTATCCGCAGGCCCCGCAGCGCTGGGGCTCCGGGCTTTGCCAGAGGCGGGACACCTCGGGGCCCGTCGGCCGCCGCCGAGCCTCTTTTCCGGGGGGGCGAACGTCGGGCTCCTGCTCCCGCAGGGAAGGGCCCAGCCCCGAAAGCTCTTGCTGCTCTTCCCCTCCCCTTGGCGCCCTATCCGCAGGCCCCGCAGCGCTGGGGCTCCGGGCTTTGCCAGAGGCGGGACACCTCGGGGCCCCTCGGCCGCCGCCGAGCCTCTTTTCCGGGGGGGCGAACGTCGGGCTCCTGCTCCCGCAGGGAAGGGCCCAGCCCCGAAAGCTCTTGCTGCTCTTCCCCTCCCCTTGGCGCCCTATCCGCAGGCCCCGCAGCGCTGGGGCTCCGGGCTTTGCCAGAGGCGGGACACCTCGGGGCCCGTCGGCCGCCGCCGAGCCTCTTTTCCGGGGGGGCGAACGTCGGGCTCCTGCTCCCGCAGGGAAGGGCCCAGCCCCGAAAGCTCTTGCTGCTCTTCCCCTCCCCTTGGCGCCCTATCCGCAGGCCCCGCAGCGCTGGGGCTCCGGGCTTTGCCAGAGGCGGGACACCTCGGGGCCCCTCGGCCGCCGCCGAGCCTCTTTTCCGGGGGGGCGAACGTCGGGCTCCTGCTCCCGCAGGGAAGGGCCCAGCCCCGAAAGCTCTTGCTGCTCTTCCCCTCCCCTTGGCGCCCTATCCGCAGGCCCCGCAGCGCTGGGGCTCCGGGCTTTGCCAGAGGCGGGACACCTCGGGGCCCCTCGGCCGCCGCCGAGCCTCTTTTCCGGGGGGGCGAACGTCGGGCTCCTGCTCCCGCAGGGAAGGGCCCAGCCCCGAAAGCTCTTGCTGCTCTTCCCCTCCCCTTGGCGCCCTATCCGCAGGCCCCGCAGCGCTGGGGCTCCGGGCTTTGCCAGAGGCGGGACACCTCGGGGCCCGTCGGCCGCTGCCGAGCCTCTTTTCCGGAGGGGCGAACGTCGGGCTCCTGCTCCCGCAGGGAAGGGCCCAGCCCCGAAAGCTCTTGCTGCTCTTCCCCTCCCCTTGGCGCCCTATCCGCAGGCCCCGCAGCGCTGGGGCTCCGGGCTTTGCCAGAGGCGGGACACCTCGGGGCCCCTCGGCCGCCGCCCAGCCTCTTTTCCGGGGGAGCGAACGTCGGGCTCCTGCTCCCGCAGGGAAGGGCCCAGCCCCGAAAGCTCTTGCTGCTCTTCCCCTCCCCTTGGCGCCCTATCCGCAGGCCCCGCAGCGCTGGGGCTCCGGGCTTTGCCAGAGGCGGGACACCTCGGGGCCCGTCGGCCGCCGCCGAGCCTCTTTTCCGGGGGGGCGAACGTCGGGCTCCTGCTCCCGCAGGGAAGGGCCCAGCCCCGAAAGCTCTTGCTGCTCTTCCCCTCCCCTTGGCGCCCTATCCGCAGGCCCCGCAGCGCTGGGGCTCCGGGCTTTGCCAGAGGCGGGACACCTCGGGGCCCGTCGGCCGCCGCCGAGCCTCTTTTCCGGGGGGGCGAACGTCGGGCTCCTGCTCCCGCAGGGAAGGGCCCAGCCCCGAAAGCTCTTGCTGCTCTTCCCCTCCCCTTGGCGCCCTATCCGCAGGCCCCGCAGCGCTGGGGCTCCGGGCTTTGCCAGAGGCGGGACACCTCGGGGCCCGTCGGCCGCCGCCGAGCCTCTTTTCCGGGGGGGCGAACGTCGGGCTCCTGCTCCCGCAGGGAAGGGCCCAGCCCCGAAAGCTCTTGCTGCTCTTCCCCTCCCCTTGGCGCCCTATCCGCAGGCCCCGCAGCGCTGGGGCTCCGGGCTTTGCCAGAGGCGGGACACCTCGGGGCCCCTCGGCCGCCGCCGAGCCTCTTTTCCGGGGGGGCGAACGTCGGGCTCCTGCTCCCGCAGGGAAGGGCCCAGCCCCGAAAGCTCTTGCTGCTCTTCCCCTCCCCTTGGCGCCCTATCCGCAGGCCCCGCAGCGCTGGGGCTCCGGGCTTTGCCAGAGGCGGGACACCTCGGGGCCCCTCGGCCGCCGCCGAGCCTCTTTTCCGGGGGGGCGAACGTCGGGCTCCTGCTCCCGCAGGGAAGGGCCCAGCCCCGAAAGCTCTTGCTGCTCTTCCCCTCCCCTTGGCGCCCTATCCGCAGGCCCCGCAGCGCTGGGGCTCCGGGCTTTGCCAGAGGCGGGACACCTCGGGGCCCGTCGGCCGCTGCCGAGCCTCTTTTCCGGAGGGGCGAACGTCGGGCTCCTGCTCCCGCAGGGAAGGGCCCAGCCCCGAAAGCTCTTGCTGCTCTTCCCCTCCCCTTGGCGCCCTATCCGCAGGCCCCGCAGCGCTGGGGCTCCGGGCTTTGCCAGAGGCGGGACACCTCGGGGCCCCTCGGCCGCCGCCGAGCCTCTTTTCCAGAGGGGCGAACGTCGGGCTCCTACTCCCGCAGGGAAGGGCCCAGCCCCGAAAGCTCTTGCTGCTCTTCCCCTCCCCTTGGCGCCCTATCCGCAGGCCCCGCAGCGCTGGGGCTCCGGGCTTTGCCAGAGGCGGGACACCTCGGGGCCCCTCGGCCGCCGCCGAGCCTCTTTTCCGGGGGGGCGAACGTCGGGCTCCTGCTCCCGCAGGGAAGGGCCCAGCCCCGAAAGCTCTTGCTGCTCTTCCCCTCCCCTTGGCGCCCTATCCGCAGGCCCCGCAGCGCTGGGGCTCCGGGCTTTGCCAGAGGCGGGACACCTCGGGGCCCCTCGGCCGCCGCCGAGCCTCTTTTCCGGAGGGGCGAACGTCGGGCTCCTGCTCCCGTAGGGAAGGGCAGAGCCCGGAAAGCTCTTGCTGCTATTCCCCTCCCCTTGGCGCCCTATCCGCAGGCCCCGCAGCGCTGGGGCTCCGGGCTTTGCCAGAGGCGGGACACCTCGGGGCCCCTCGGCCGCCGCCGAGCCTCTTTTCCGGGGGGGCGAACGTCGGGCTCCTGCTCCCGCAGGGAAGGGCCCAGCCCCGAAAGCTCTTGCTGCTCTTCCCCTCCCCTTGGCGCCCTATCCGCAGGCCCCGCAGCGCTGGGGCTCCGGGCTTTGCCAGAGGCGGGACACCTCGGTGCCCGTCGGCCGCCGCCGAGCCTCTTTTCCGGGGGGGCGAACGTCGGGCTCCTGCTCCCGCAGGGAAGGGCCCAGCCCCGAAAGCTCTTGCTGCTCTTCCCCTCCCCTTGGCGCCCTATCCGCAGGCCCCGCAGCGCTGGGGCTCCGGGCTTTGCCAGAGGCGGGACACCTCGGGGCCCCTCGGCCGCCGCCGAGCCTCTTTTCCGGGGGGGCGAACGTCGGGCTCCTGCTCCCGCAGGGAAGGGCCCAGCCCCGAAAGCTCTTGCTGCTCTTCCCCTCCCCTTGGCGCCCTATCCGCAGGCCCCGCAGCGCTGGGGCTCCGGGCTTTGCCAGAGGCGGGACACCTCGGATCCCGTCGGCCGCCGCCGAGCCTCTTTTCCGGGGGGGCGAACGTCGGGCTCCTGCTCCCGCAGGGAAGGGCCCAGCCCCGAAAGCTCTTGCTGCTCTTCCCCTCCCCTTGGTGCCCTATCCGCAGGCCCCGCAGCGCTGGGGCTCCGGGCTTTGCCAGAGGCGGGACACCTCGGGGCCCCTCGGCCGCCGCCGAGCCTCTTTTCCGGAGGGGCGAACGTCGGGCTCCTGCTCCCGCAGGGAAGGGCCCAGCCCCGAAAGCTCTTGCTGCTCTTCCCCTCCCCTTGGCGCCCTATCCGCAGGCCCCGCAGCGCTGGGGCTCCGGGCTTTGCCAGAGGCGGGACACCTCGGATCCTGTCGGCCGCCGCCGAGCCTCTTTTCCGGGGGGGCGAACGTCGGGCTCCTGCTCCCGCAGGGAAGGGCCCAGCCCCGAAAGCTCTTGCTGCTCTTCCCCTCCCCTTGGCGCCCTATCCGCAGGCCCCGCAGCGCTGGGGCTCCGGGCTTTGCCAGAGGCGGGACACCTCGGGGCCCGTCGGCCGCTGCCGAGCCTCTTTTCCGGAGGGGCGAACGTCGGGCTCCTGCTCCCGCAGGGAAGGGCCCAGCCCCGAAAGCTCTTGCTGCTCTTCCCCTCCCCTTTGCGCCCTATCCGCAGGCCCCGCAGCGCTGGGGCTCCGGGCTTTGCCAGAGGCGGGACACCTCGGGGCCCCTCGGCCGCCGCCGAGCCTCTTTTCCAGAGGGGCGAACGTCGGGCTCCTACTCCCGCAGGGAAGGGCCCAGCCCCGAAAGCTCTTGCTGCTCTTCCCCTCCCCTTGGCGCCCTATCCGCAGGCCCCGCAGCGCTGGGGCTCCGGGCTTTGCCAGAGGCGGGACACCTCGGGGCCCCTCGGCCGCCACCGAGCCTCTTTTCCGGGGGGGCGAACGTCGGGCTCCTGCTCCCGCAGGGAAGGGCCCAGCCCCGAAAGCTCTTGCTGCTCTTCCCCTCCCCTTGGCGCCCTATCCGCAGGCCCCGCAGCGCTGGGGCTCCGGGCTTTGCCAGAGGCGGGACACCTCGGGGCCCGTCGGCCGCCGCCGAGCCTCTTTTCCGGAGGGGCGAACGTCGGGCTCCTGCTCCCGTAGGGAAGGGCCCAGCCCCGAAAGCTCTTGCTGCTCTTCCCCTCCCCTTGGCGCCCTATCCGCAGGCCCCGCAGCGCTGGGGCTCCGGGCTTTGCCAGAGGCGGGACACCTCGGGGCCCCTCGGCCACCGCCGAGCCTCTTTTCCGGGGGGGCGAACGTCGGGCTCCTGCTCCCGGAGGGAAGGGCCCAGCCCCGAAAGCTCTTGCTGCTCTTCCCCTCCCCTTGGCGCCCTATCCGCAGGCCCCGCAGCGCTGGGGCTCCGGGCTTTGCCAGAGGCGGGACACCTCGGGGCCCCTCGGCCGCCGCCGAGCCTCTTTTCCGGGGGGGCGAACGTCGGGCTCCTGCTCCCGCAGGGAAGGGCCCAGCCCCGAAAGCTCTTGCTGCTCTTCCCCTCCCCTTGGCGCCCTATCCACAGGCCCCGCAGCGCTGGGGCTCCGGGCTTTGCCAGAGGCGGGACACCTCGGGGCCCGTCGGCCGCCGCCGAGCCTCTTTTCCGGGGGGGCGAACGTCGGGCTCCTGCTCCCGCAGGGAAGGGCCCAGCCCCGAAAGCTCTTGCTGCTCTTCCCCTCCCCTTGGCGCCCTATCCGCAGGCCCCGCAGCGCTGGGGCTCCGGGCTTTGCCAGAGGCGGGACACCTCGGGGCCCCTCGGCCGCCGCCGAGCCTCTTTTCCGGGGGGGCGAACGTCGGGCTCCTGCTCCCGCAGGGAAGGGCCCAGCCCCGAAAGCTCTTGCTGCTCTTCCCCTCCCCTTGGCGCCCTATCCGCAGGCCCCGCAGCGCTGGGGCTCCGGGCTTTGCCAGAGGCGGGACACCTCGGGGCCCCTCGGCCGCCGCCGAGCCTCTTTTCCGGGGGGGCGAACGTCGGGCTCCTGCTCCCGCAGGGAAGGGCCCAGCCCCGAAAGCTCTTGCTGCTCTTCCCCTCCCCTTGGCGCCCTATCCGCAGGCCCCGCAGCGCTGGGGCTCCGGGCTTTGCCAGAGGCGGGACACCTCGGGGCCCGTCGGCCGCCGCCGAGCCTCTTTTCCGGGGGGGCGAACGTCGGGCTCCTGCTCCCGCAGGGAAGGGCCCAGCCCCGAAAGCTCTTGCTGCTCTTCCCCTCCCCTTGGCGCCCTATCCGCAGGCCCCGCAGCGCTGGGGCTCCGGGCTTTGCCAGAGGCGGGACACCTCGGGGCCCCTCGGCCGCCGCCGAGCCTCTTTTCCGGGGCGGCGAACGTCGGGCTCCTGCTCCCGCAGGGAAGGGCCCAGCCCCGAAAGCTCTTGCTGCTCTTCCCCTCCCCTTGGCGCCCTATCCGCAGGCCCCGCAGCGCTGGGGCTCCGGGCTTTGCCAGAGGCGGGACACCTCGGGGCCCGTCGGCCGCCGCCGAGCCTCTTTTCCGGGGGGGCGAACGTCGGGCTCCTGCTCCCGCAGGGAAGGGCCCAGCCCCAAAAGCTCTTGCTGCTCTTCCCCTCCCCTTGGCGCCCTATCCGCAGGCCCCGCAGCGCTGGGGCTCCGGGCTTTGCCAGAGGCGGGACACCTCGGGGCCCGTCGGCCGCCGCCGAGCCTCTTTTCCGGGGGGGCGAACGTCGGGCTCCTGCTCCCGCAGGGAAGGGCCCAGCCCCGAAAGCTCTTGCTGCTCTTCCCCTCCCCTTGGCGCCCTATCCGCAGGCCCCGCAGCGCTGGGGCTCCGGGCTTTGCCAGAGGCGGCACACCTCGGGGCCCGTCGGCCGCCGCCGAGCCTCTTTTCCGGGGGGCGAACGTCGGGCTCCTGCTCCCGCAGGGAAGGGCCCAGCCCCGAAAGCTCTTGCTGCTCTTCCCCTCCCCTTGGCGCCCTATCCGCAGGCCCCGCAGCGCTGGGGCTCCGGGCTTTGCCAGAGGCGGGACACCTCGGGGCCCGTCGGCCGCCGCCGAGCCTCTTTTCCGGGGGGGCGAACGTCGGGCTCCTGCTCCCGCAGGGAAGGGCCCAGCCCCGAAAGCTCTTGCTGCTCTTCCCCTCCCCTTGGCGCCCTATCCGCAGGCCCCGCAGCGCTGGGGCTCCGGGCTTTGCCAGAGGCGGGACACCTCGGGGCCCCTCGGCCGCCGCCCAGCCTCTTTTCCGGGGGAGCGAACGTCGGGCTCCTGCTCCCGCAGGGAAGGGCCCAGCCCCGAAAGCTCTTGCTGCTCTTCCCCTCCCCTTGGCGCCCTATCCGCAGGCCCCGCAGCGCTGGGGCTCCGGGCTTTGCCAGAGGCGGGACACCTCGGGGCCCGTCGGCCGCCGCCGAGCCTCTTTTCCGGGGGGGCGAACGTCGGGCTCCTGCTCCCGCAGGGAAGGGCCCAGCCCCGAAAGCTCTTGCTGCTCTTCCCCTCCCCTTGGCGCCCTATCCGCAGGCCCCGCAGCGCTGGGGCTCCGGGCTTTGCCAGAGGCGGGACACCTCGGGGCCCGTCGGCCGCCGCCGAGCCTCTTTTCCGGGGGGCGAACGTCGGGCTCCTGCTCCCGCAGGGAAGGGCCCAGCCCCGAAAGCTCTTGCTGCTCTTCCCCTCCCCTTGGCGCCCTATCCGCAGGCCCCGCAGCGCTGGGGCTCCGGGCTTTGCCAGAGGCGGGACACCTCGGGGCCCGTCGGCCGCCGCCGAGCCTCTTTTCCGGGGGGGCGAACGTCGGGCTCCTGCTCCCGCAGGGAAGGGCCCAGCCCCGAAAGCTCTTGCTGCTCTTCCCCTCCCCTTGGCGCCCTATCCGCAGGCCCCGCAGCGCTGGGGCTCCGGGCTTTGCCAGAGGCGGGACACCTCGGGGCCCGTCGGCCGCCGCCGAGCCTCTTTTCCGGGGGGGCGAACGTCGGGCTCCTGCTCCCGCAGGGAAGGGCCCAGCCCCGAAAGCTCTTGCTGCTCTTCCCCTCCCCTTGGCGCCCTATCCGCAGGCCCCGCAGCGCTGGGGCTCCGGGCTTTGCCAGAGGCGGGACACCTCGGGGCCCCTCGGGCCGCCGCCGAGCCTCTTTTCCGGGGGGGCGAACGTCGGGCTCCTGCTCCCGCAGGGAAGGGCCCAGCCCCGAAAGCTCTTGCTGCTCTTCCCCTCCCCTTGGCGCCCTATCCGCAGGCCCCGCAGCGCTGGGGCTCCGGGCTTTGCCAGAGGCGGGACACCTCGGGGCCCCTCGGCCGCCGCCGAGCCTCTTTTCCGGGGGGGCGAACGTCGGGCTCCTGCTCCCGCAGGGAAGGGCCCAGCCCCGAAAGCTCTTGCTGCTCTTCCCCTCCCCTTGGCGCCCTATCCGCAGGCCCCGCAGCGCTGGGGCTCCGGGCTTTGCCAGAGGCGGGACACCTCGGGGCCCCTCGGCCGCCGCCGAGCCTCTTTTCCGGGGGGGCGAACGTCGGGCTCCTGCTCCCGCAGGGAAGGGCCCAGCCCCGAAAGCTCTTGCTGCTCTTCCCCTCCCCTTGGCGCCCTATCCGCAGGCCCCGCAGCGCTGGGGCTCCGGGCTTTGCCAGAGGCGGGACACCTCGGGGCCCGTCGGCCGCCGCCGAGCCTCTTTTCCGGGGCGGCGAACGTCGGGCTCCTGCTCCCGCAGGGAAGGGCCCAGCCCCGAAAGCTCTTGCTGCTCTTCCCCTCCCCTTGGCGCCCTATCCGCAGGCCCCGCAGCGCTGGGGCTCCGGGCTTTGCCAGAGGCGGGACACCTCGGGGCCCGTCGGCCGCCGCCGAGCCTCTTTTCCGGGGGGGCGAACGTCGGGCTCCTGCTCCCGCAGGGAAGGGCCCAGCCCCGAAAGCTCTTGCTGCTCTTCCCCTCCCCTTGGCGCCCTATCCGCAGGCCCCGCAGCGCTGGGGCTCCGGGCTTTGCCAGAGGCGGCACACCTCGGGGCCCGTCGGCCGCCGCCGAGCCTCTTTTCCGGGGGGGCGAACGTCGGGCTCCTGCTCCCGCAGGGAAGGGCCCAGCCCCGAAAGCTCTTGCTGCTCTTCCCCTCCCCTTGGCGCCCTATCCGCAGGACCCGCAGCGCTGGGGCTCCGGGCTTTGCCAGAGGCGGGACACCTCGGGGCCCGTCGGCCGCCGCCGAGCCTCTTTTCCGGGGGGGCGAACGTCGGGCTCCTGCTCCCGCAGGGAAGGGCCCAGCCCCGAAAGCTCTTGCTGCTCTTCCCCTCCCCTTGGCGCCCTATCCGCAGGCCCCGCAGCGCTGGGGCTCCGGGCTTTGCCAGAGGCGGGACACCTCGGGGCCCCTCGGCCGCCGCCCAGCCTCTTTTCCGGGGGAGCGAACGTCGGGCTCCTGCTCCCGCAGGGAAGGGCCCAGCCCCGAAAGCTCTTGCTGCTCTTCCCCTCCCCTTGGCGCCCTATCCGCAGGCCCCGCAGCGCTGGGGCTCCGGGCTTTGCCAGAGGCGGGACACCTCGGGGCCCGTCGGCCGCCGCCGAGCCTCTTTTCCGGGGGGGCGAACGTCGGGCTCCTGCTCCCGCAGGGAAGGGCCCAGCCCCGAAAGCTCTTGCTGCTCTTCCCCTCCCCTTGGCGCCCTATCCGCAGGACCCGCAGCGCTGGGGCTCCGGGCTTTGCCAGAGGCGGGACACCTCGGGGCCCCTCGGCCGCCGCCGAGCCTCTTTTCCGGGGGGGCGAACGTCGGGCTCATGCTCCCGGAGGGAAGGGCCCAGCCCCGAAAGCTCTTGCTGCTCTTCCCCTCCCCTTGGCGCCCTATCCGCAGGCCCCGCAGCGCTGGGGCTCCGGGCTTTGCCAGAGGCGGGACACCTCGGGGCCCGTCGGCCGCCGCCGAGCCTCTTTTCCGGGGGGGCGAACGTCGGGCTCCTGCTCCCGCAGGGAAGGGCCCAGCCCCGAAAGCTCTTGCTGCTCTTCCCCTCCCCTTGGCGCCCTATCCACAGGCCCCGCAGCGCTGGGGCTCCGGGCTTTGCCAGAGGCGGGACACCTCGGATCCCGTCGGCCGCCGCCGAGCCTCTTTTCCGGGGGGGCGAACGTCGGGCTCCTGCTCCCGCAGGGAAGGGCCCAGCCCCGAAAGCTCTTGCTGCTCTTCCCCTCCCCTTGGCGCCCTATCCACAGGCCCCGCAGCGCTGGGGCTCCGGGCTTTGCCAGAGGCGGGACACCTCGGGGCCCGTCGGCCGCCGCCGAGCCTCTTTTCCGGGGGGGCGAACGTCGGGCTCCTGCTCCCGCAGGGAAGGGCCCAGCCCCGAAAGCTCTTGCTGCTCTTCCCCTCCCCTTGGCGCCCTATCCGCAGGCCCCGCAGCGCTGGGGCTCCGGGCTTTGCCAGAGGCGGGACACCTCGGGGCCCCTCGGCCGCCGCCGAGCCTCTTTTCCGGGGGGGCGAACGTCGGGCTCCTGCTCCCGCAGGGAAGGGCCCAGCCCCGAAAGCTCTTGCTGCTCTTCCCCTCCCCTTGGCGCCCTATCCGCAGGCCCCGCAGCGCTGGGGCTCCGGGCTTTGCCAGAGGCGGGACACCTCGGGGCCCGTCGGCCGCCGCCGAGCCTCTTTTCCGGGGGGGCGAACGTCGGGCTCCTGCTCCCGCAGGGAAGGGCCCAGCCCCGAAAGCTCTTGCTGCTCTTCCCCTCCCCTTGGCGCCCTATCCGCAGGCCCCGCAGCGCTGGGGCTCCGGGCTTTGCCAGAGGCGGGACACCTCGGGGCCCGTCGGCCGCCGCCGAGCCTCTTTTCCGGGGGGGCGAACGTCGGGCTCCTGCTCCCGCAGGGAAGGGCCCAGCCCCGAAAGCTCTTGCTGCTCTTCCCCTCCCCTTGGCGCCCTATCCGCAGGCCCCGCAGCGCTGGGGCTCCGGGCTTTGCCAGAGGCGGGACACCTCGGGGCCCGTCGGCCGCCGCCGAGCCTCTTTTCCGGGGCGGCGAACGTCGGGCTCCTGCTCCCGCAGGGAAGGGCCCAGCCCCGAAAGCTCTTGCTGCTCTTCCCCTCCCCTTGGCGCCCTATCCGCAGGCCCCGCAGCGCTGGGGCTCCGGGCTTTGCCAGAGGCGGGACACCTCGGGGCCCCTCGGCCGCCGCCGAGCCTCTTTTCCGGGGGGGCGAACGTCGGGCTCCTGCTCCCGCAGGGAAGGGCCCAGCCCCAAAAGCTCTTGCTGCTCTTCCCCTCCCCTTGGCGCCCTATCCGCAGGCCCCGCAGCGCTGGGGCTCCGGGCTTTGCCAGAGGCGGGACACCTCGGGGCCCGTCGGCCGCCGCCGAGCCTCTTTTCCGGGGGGGCGAACGTCGGGCTCCTGCTCCCGCAGGGAAGGGCCCAGCCCCGAAAGCTCTTGCTGCTCTTCCCCTCCCCTTGGCGCCCTATCCGCAGGCCCCGCAGCGCTGGGGCTCCGGGCTTTGCCAGAGGCGGCACACCTCGGGGCCCGTCGGCCGCCGCCGAGCCTCTTTTCCGGGGGGGCGAACGTCGGGCTCCTGCTCCCGCAGGGAAGGGCCCAGCCCCGAAAGCTCTTGCTGCTCTTCCCCTCCCCTTGGCGCCCTATCCGCAGGCCCCGCAGCGCTGGGGCTCCGGCCTTTGCCAGAGGCGGGACACCTCGGGGCCCGTCGGCCGCCGCCGAGCCTCTTTTCCGGGGGGGCGAACGTCGGGCTCCTGCTCCCGCAGGGAAGGGCCCAGCCCCGAAAGCTCTTGCTGCTCTTCCCCTCCCCTTGGCGCCCTATCCGCAGGCCCCGCAGCGCTGGGGCTCCGGGCTTTGCCAGAGGCGGGACACCTCGGGGCCCCTCGGCCGCCGCCCAGCCTCTTTTCCGGGGGAGCGAACGTCGGGCTCCTGCTCCCGCAGGGAAGGCCCAGCCCCGAAAGCTCTTGCTGCTCTTCCCCTCCCCTTGGCGCCCTATCCGCAGGCCCCGCAGCGCTGGGGCTCCGGGCTTTGCCAGAGGCGGGACACCTCGGGGCCCGTCGGCCGCCGCCGAGCCTCTTTTCCGGGGGGGCGAACGTCGGGCTCCTGCTCCCGCAGGGAAGGGCCCAGCCCCGAAAGCTCTTGCTGCTCTTCCCCTCCCCTTGGCGCCCTATCCGCAGGCCCCGCAGCGCTGGGGCTCCGGGCTTTGCCAGAGGCGGGACACCTCGGGGCCCGTCGGCCGCCGCCGAGCCTCTTTTCCGGGGGGGCGAACGTCGGGCTCCTGCTCCCGCAGGGAAGGGCCCAGCCCCGAAAGCTCTTGCTGCTCTTCCCCTCCCCTTGGCGCCCTATCCGCAGGCCCCGCAGCGCTGGGGCTCCGGGCTTTGCCAGAGGCGGGACACCTCGGGCCCCTCGGCCGCCGCCGAGCCTCTTTTCCGGGGGGGCGAACGTCGGGCTCCTGCTCCCGCAGGGAAGGGCCCAGCCCCGAAAGCTCTTGCTGCTCTTCCCCTCCCCTTGGCGCCCTATCCGCAGGCCCCGCAGCGCTGGGGCTCCGGGCTTTGCCAGAGGCGGGACACCTCGGGGCCCCTCGGCCGCCGCCCAGCCTCTTTTCCGGGGGAGCGAACGTCGGGCTCCTGCTCCCGCAGGGAAGGGCCCAGCCCCGAAAGCTCTTGCTGCTCTTCCCCTCCCCTTGGCGCCCTATCCGCAGGCCCCGCAGCGCTGGGGCTCCGGGCTTTGCCAGAGGCGGGACACCTCGGGGCCCGTCGGCCGCCGCCGAGCCTCTTTTCCGGGGGGGCGAACGTCGGGCTCCTGCTCCCGCAGGGAAGGGCCCAGCCCCGAAAGCTCTTGCTGCTCTTCCCCTCCCCTTGGCGCCCTATCCGCAGGCCCCGCAGCGCTGGGGCTCCGGGCTTTGCCAGAGGCGGGACACCTCGGGGCCCCTCGGCCGCCGCCGAGCCTCTTTTCCGGGGGGCGAACGTCGGGCTCCTGCTCCCGCAGGGAAGGGCCCAGCCCCGAAAGCTCTTGCTGCTCTTCCCCTCCCCTTGGCGCCCTATCCGCAGGCCCCGCAGCGCTGGGGCTCCGGGCTTTGCCAGAGGCGGGACACCTCGGGGCCCGTCGGCCGCCGCCGAGCCTCTTTTCCGGAGGGGCGAACGTCGGGCTCCTGCTCCCGCAGGGAAGGGCCCAGCCCCGAAAGCTCTTGCTGCTCTTCCCCTCCCCTTGGCGCCCTATCCGCAGGCCCCGCAGCGCTGGGGCTCCGGGCTTTGCCAGAGGCGGGACACCTCGGGGCCCCTCGGCCGCCGCCGAGCCTCTTTTCCGGGGGAGGCGAACGTCGGGCTCCTGCTCCCGCAGGGAAGGGCCCAGCCCCGAAAGCTCTTGCTGCTCTTCCCCTCCCCTTGGCGCCCTATCCGCAGGCCCCGCAGCGCTGGGGCTCCGGGCTTTGCCAGAGGCGGGACACCTCGGGGCCCGTCGGCCGCCGCCGAGCCTCTTTTCCGGGGGGGCGAACGTCGGGCTCCTGCTCCCGCAGGGAAGGGCCCAGCCCCGAAAGCTCTTGCTGCTCTTCCCCTCCCCTTGGCGCCCTATCCGCAGGCCCCGCAGCGCTGGGGCTCCGGGCTTTGCCAGAGGCGGGACACCTCGGGGCCCGTCGGCCGCCGCCGAGCCTCTTTTCCGGGGGGCGAACGTCGGGCTCCTGCTCCCGCAGGGAAGGGCCCAGCCCCGAAAGCTCTTGCTGCTCTTCCCCTCCCCTTGGCGCCCTATCCGCAGGCCCCGCAGCGCTGGGGCTCCGGGCTTTGCCAGAGGCGGGACACCTCGGGGCCCGTCGGCCGCCGCCGAGCCTCTTTTCCGGGGGGGCGAACGTCGGGCTCCTGCTCCCGCAGGGAAGGGCCCAGCCCCGAAAGCTCTTGCTGCTCTTCCCCTCCCCTTGGCGCCCTATCCGCAGGCCCCGCAGCGCTGGGGCTCCGGGCTTTGCCAGAGGCGGGACACCTCGGGGCCCGTCGGCCGCCGCCGAGCCTCTTTTCCGGGGGGGGCGAACGTCGGGCTCCTGCTCCCGCAGGGAAGGGCCCAGCCCCGAAAGCTCTTGCTGCTCTTCCCCTCCCCTTGGCGCCCTATCCGCAGGCCCCGCAGCGCTGGGGCTCCGGGCTTTGCCAGAGGCGGGACACCTCGGGGCCCCGTCGGCCGCCGCCGAGCCTCTTTTCCGGGGGGCGAACGTCGGGCTCCTGCTCCCGCAGGGAAGGGCCCAGCCCCGAAAGCTCTTGCTGCTCTTCCCCTCCCCTTGGCGCCCTATCCGCAGGCCCCGCAGCGCTGGGGCTCCGGGCTTTGCCAGAGGCGGGACACCTCGGGGCCCCTCGGCCGCCGCCGAGCCTCTTTTCCGGGAGGGGCGAACGTCGGGCTCCTGCTCCCGCAGGGAAGGGCCCAGCCCCGAAAGCTCTTGCTGCTCTTCCCCTCCCCTTGGCGCCCTATCCGCAGGCCCCGCAGATACTCGCTGGGGCTCCGGGCTTTGCCAGAGGCGGGACACCTCGGGGCCCCTCGGCCGCCGCCGAGCCTCTTTTCCGGGGGGGCGAACGTCGGGCTCCTGCTCCCGCAGGGAAGGGCCCAGCCCCGAAAGCTCTTGCTGCTCTTCCCCTCCCCTTGGCGCCCTATCCGCAGGCCCCGCAGCGCTGGGGCTCCGGGCTTTGCCAGAGGCGGGACACCTCGGGGCCCGTCGGCCGCTGCCGAGCCTCTTTTCCGGAGGGGCGAACGTCGGGCTCCTGCTCCCGCAGGGAAGGGCCGCCCCGAAGCTTCCCCTCCCTTGGCGCCCTATCCGCAGGCCCCGCAG
>NW_027439619.1:0-26562 GCF_964188355.1 Buteo buteo
AGAGGGGCAGAGCTTTCGGGGCTGGCCTTGCGCGGGAGCAGGAGCCCGACGTCCGCCCCTCCGGAAAAGACCGCTCTGCAAAGCCCGAGCCCCAGCGCCGCCCTGCAAAGCGAGTATAGGGGAAGAGCGGGCAGAGCTTTCGGGGCTGGGCCCTTGCCTGCGGGAGCAGGAGCCCGACGTCCGCCCCTCCGGAAAAGAGGCTCGGCGGCGGCCGAGGGGCCCCGAGGGCTCCCGCCTCTGGCAAAGCCCGGAGCCCCAGCGCGGCCGGCCCTGCGGATAGGGCGCCAAGGGCAGGGGAAGAGCGGGCAGAGCTTTCGGGGCTGGGCCCTTGCCTGCGGGAGCAGGAGCCCGACGTCCGCCCCTCCGGAAAAGAGGCTCGGCGGCGGCCGAGGGGCCCCGAGGGCTCCCGCCTCTGGCAAAGCCCGGAGCCCCAGCGCGGCCGGCCCTGCGGATAGGGCGCCAAGGGCAGGGGAAGAGCGGGCAGAGCTTTCGGGGCTGGGCCCTTGCCTGCGGGAGCAGGAGCCCGACGTCCGCCCCTCCGGAAAAGAGGCTCGGCGGCGGCCGAGGGGCCCCGAGGGCTCCCGCCTCTGGCAAAGCCCGGAGCCCCAGCGCGGCCGGCCCTGCGCATAGGGCGCCAAGGGCAGGGGAAGAGCGGGCAGAGCTTTCGGGGCTGGGCCCTTGCCTGCGGGAGCAGGAGCCCGACGTCCGCCCCTCCGGAAAAGAGGCTCGGCGGCGGCCCAGGGGCCCCGAGGGCTCCCGCCTCTGGCAAAGCCCGGAGCCCCAGCGCGGCCGGCCCTGCGGATAGGGCGCCAAGGGCAGGGGAAGAGCGGGCAGAGCTTTCGGGGCTGGGCCCTTGCCTGCGGGAGCAGGAGCGCGACGTCCGCCCCTCCGGAAAAGAGGCTCGGCGGCGGCCGAGGGGCCCCGAGGGCTCCCGCCTCTGGCAAAGCCCGGAGCCCCAGCGCGGCCGGCCCTGCGGATAGGGCGCCAAGGGCAGGGGAAGAGCGGGCAGAGCTTTCGGGGCTGGGCCCTTGCCTGCGGGAGCAGGAGCCCGACGTCCGCCCCTCCGGAAAAGAGGCTCGGCGGCGGCCGAGGGGCCCCGAGGGCTCCCGCCTCTGGCAAAGCCCGGAGCCCCAGCGCGGCCGGCCCTGCGGATAGGGCGCCAAGGGCAGGGGAAGAGCGGGCAGAGCTTTCGGGGCTGGGCCCTTGCCTGCGGGAGCAGGAGCCCGACGTCCGCCCCTCCGGAAAAGAGGCTCGGCGGCTTCCGAGGGGCCCCGAGGGCTCCCGCCTCTGGCAAAGCCCGGAGCCCCAGCGCGGCCGGCCCTGCGGATAGGGCGCCAAGGGCAGGGGAAGAGCGGGCAGAGCTTTCGGGGCTGGGCCCTTGCCTGCGGGAGCAGGAGCCCGACGTCCGCCCCTCCGGAAAAGAGGCTCGGCGGCTTCCGAGGGGCCCCGAGGGCTCCCGCCTCTGGCAAAGCCCGGAGCCCCAGCGCGGCCGGCCCTGCGGATAGGGCGCCAAGGGCAGGGGAAGAGCGGGCAGAGCTTTCGGGGCTGGGCCCTTGCCTGCGGGAGCAGGAGCCCGACGTCCGCCCCTCCGGAAAAGAGGCTCGGCGGCGGCCGAGGGGCCCCGAGGGCTCCCGCCTCTGGCAAAGCCCGGAGCCCCAGCGCGGCCGGCCCTGCGGATAGGGCGCCAAGGGCAGGGGAAGAGCGGGCAGAGCTTTCGGGGCTGGGCCCTTGCCTGCGGGAGCAGGAGCGCGACGTCCGCCCCTCCGGAAAAGAGGCTCGGCGGCGGCCGAGGGGCCCCGAGGGCTCCCGCCTCTGGCAAAGCCCGGAGCCCCAGCGCGGCCGGCCCTGCGCATAGGGCGCCAAGGGCAGGGGAAGAGCGGGCAGAGCTTTCGGGGCTGGGCCCTTGCCTGCGGGAGCAGGAGCCCGACGTCCGCCCCTCCGGAAAAGAGGCTCGGCGGCGGCCCAGGGGCCCCGAGGGCTCCCGCCTCTGGCAAAGCCCGGAGCCCCAGCGCGGCCGGCCCTGCGGATAGGGCGCCAAGGGCAGGGGAAGAGCGGGCAGAGCTTTCGGGGCTGGGCCCTTGCCTGCGGGAGCAGGAGCCCGACGTCCGCCCCTCCGGAAAAGAGGCTCGGCGGCGGCCGAGGGGCCCCGAGGGCTCCCGCCTCTGGCAAAGCCCGGAGCCCCAGCGCGGCCGGCCCTGCGGATAGGGCGCCAAGGGCAGGGGAAGAGCGGGCAGAGCTTTCGGGGCTGGGCCCTTGCCTGCGGGAGCAGGAGCCCGACGTCCGCCCCTCCGGAAAAGAGGCTCGGCGGCGGCCCAGGGGCCCCGAGGGCTCCCGCCTCTGGCAAAGCCCGGAGCCCCAGCGCGGCCGGCCCTGCGGATAGGGCGCCAAGGGCAGGGGAAGAGCGGGCAGAGCTTTCGGGGCTGGGCCCTTGCCTGCGGGAGCAGAAGCCCGACGTCCGCCCCTCCGGAAAAGAGGCTCGGCGGCGGCCGAGGGGCCCCGAGGGCTCCCGCCTCTGGCAAAGCCCGGAGCCCCAGCGCGGCCGGCCCTGCGGATAGGGCGCCAAGGGCAGGGGAAGAGCGGGCAGAGCTTTCGGGGCTGGGCCCTTGCCTGCGGGAGCAGGAGCGCGACGTCCGCCCCTCCGGAAAAGAGGCTCGGCGGCGGCCGAGGGGGCCCCGAGGGCTCCCGCCTCTGGCAAAGCCCGGAGCCCCAGTGCGGCCGGCCCTGCGGATAGGGCGCCAAGGGCAGGGGAAGAGCGGGCAGAGCTTTCGGGGCTGGGCCCTTGCCTGCGGGAGCAGGAGCCCGACGTCCGCCCCTCCGGAAAAGAGGCTCGGCGGCGGCCGAGGGGCCCCGAGGGCTCCCGCCTCTGGCAAAGCCCGGAGCCCAGCGCGGCCGGCCCTGCGGATAGGGCGCCAAGGGCAGGGGAAGAGCGGGCAGAGCTTTCGGGGCTGGGCCCTTGCCTGCGGGAGCAGGAGCCCGACGTCCGCCCCTCCGGAAAAGAGGCTCGGCGGCGGCCGAGGGGCCCCGAGGGCTCCCGCCTCTGGCAAAGCCCGGAGCCCCAGCGCGGCCGGCCCTGCGGATAGGGCGCCAAGGGCAGGGGAAGAGCGGGCAGAGCTTTCGGGGCTGGGCCCTTGCCTGCGGGAGCAGGAGCCCGACGTCCGCCCCTCCGGAAAAGAGGCTCGGCGGCGGCCGAGGGGCCCCGAGGGCTCCCGCCTCTGGCAAAGCCCGGAGCCCCAGCGCGGCCGGCCCTGCGGATAGGGCGCCAAGGGCAGGGGAAGAGCGGGCAGAGCTTTCGGGGCTGGGCCCTTGCCTGCGGGAGCAGGAGCCCGACGTCCGCCCCTCCGGAAAAGAGGCTCGGCGGCGGCCGAGGGGCCCCGAGGGCTCCCGCCTCTGGCAAAGCCCGGAGCCCCAGCGCGGCCGGCCCTGCGGATAGGGCGCCAAGGGCAGGGGAAGAGCGGGCAGAGCTTTCGGGGCTGGGCCCTTGCCTGCGGGAGCAGGAGCCCGACGTCCGCCCCTCCGGAAAAGAGGCTCGGCGGCGGCCGAGGGGCCCCGAGGGCTCCCGCCTCTGGCAAAGCCCGGAGCCCCAGCGCGGCCGGCCCTGCGGATAGGGCGCCAAGGGCAGGGGAAGAGCGGGCAGAGCTTTCGGGGCTGGGCCCTTGCCTGCGGGAGCAGGAGCCCGACGTCCGCCCCTCCGGAAAAGAGGCTCGGCGGCGGCCGAGGGGCCCCGAGGGCTCCCGCCTCTGGCAAAGCCCGGAGCCCCAGCGCGGCCGGCCCTGCGCATAGGGCGCCAAGGGCAGGGGAAGAGCGGGCAGAGCTTTCGGGGCTGGGCCCTTGCCTGCGGGAGCAGGAGCCCGACGTCCGCCCCTCCGGAAAAGAGGCTCGGCGGCGGCCCGAGGGGCCCCGAGGGCTCCCGCCTCTGGCAAAGCCCGGAGCCCCAGCGCGGCCGGCCCTGCGGATAGGGCGCCAAGGGCAGGGGAAGAGCGGGCAGAGCTTTCGGGGCTGGGCCCTTGCCTGCGGGAGCAGGAGCCCGACGTCCGCCCCTCCGGAAAAGAGGCTCGGCGGCGGCCGAGGGGCCCCGAGGGCTCCCGCCTCTGGCAAAGCCCGGAGCCCCAGCGCGGCCGGCCCTGCGGATAGGGCGCCAAGGGCAGGGGAAGAGCGGGCAGAGCTTTCGGGGCTGGGCCCTTGCCTGCGGGAGCAGGAGCCCGACGTCCGCCCCTCCGGAAAAGAGGCTCGGCGGCGGCCCAGGGGCCCCGAGGGCTCCCGCCTCTGGCAAAGCCCGGAGCCCCAGCGCGGCCGGCCCTGCGGATAGGGCGCCAAGGGCAGGGGAAGAGCGGGCAGAGCTTTCGGGGCTGGGCCCTTGCCTGCGGGAGCAGGAGCGCGACGTCCGCCCCTCCGGAAAAGAGGCTCGGCGGCGGCCGAGGGGCCCCGAGGGCTCCCGCCTCTGGCAAAGCCCGGAGCCCCAGCGCGGCCGGCCCTGCGGATAGGGCGCCAAGGGCAGGGGAAGAGCGGGCAGAGCTTTCGGGGCTGGGCCCTTGCCTGCGGGAGCAGGAGCCCGACGTCCGCCCCTCCGGAAAAGAGGCTCGGCGGCGGCCGAGGGGCCCCGAGGGCTCCCGCCTCTGGCAAAGCCCGGAGCCCCAGCGCGGCCGGCCCTGCGGATAGGGCGCCAAGGGCAGGGGAAGAGCGGGCAGAGCTTTCGGGGCTGGGCCCTTGCCTGCGGGAGCAGGAGCCCGACGTCCGCCCCTCCGGAAAAGAGGCTCGGCGGCGGCCGAGGGGCCCCGAGGGCTCCCGCCTCTGGCAAAGCCCGGAGCCCCAGCGCGGCCGGCCCTGCGGATAGGGCGCCAAGGGCAGGGGAAGAGCGGGCAGAGCTTTCGGGGCTGGGCCCTTGCCTGCGGGAGCAGGAGCCCGACGTCCGCCCCTCCGGAAAAGAGGCTCGGCGGCGGCCGAGGGGCCCCGAGGGCTCCCGCCTCTGGCAAAGCCCGGAGCCCCAGCGCGGCCGGCCCTGCGGATAGGGCGCCAAGGGCAGGGGAAGAGCGGGCAGAGCTTTCGGGGCTGGGCCCTTGCCTGCGGGAGCAGGAGCCCGACGTCCGCCCCTCCGGAAAAGAGGCTCAGCGGCGGCCCAGGGGCCCCGAGGGCTCCCGCCTCTGGCAAAGCCCGGAGCCCCAGCGCGGCCGGCCCTGCGGATAGGGCGCCAAGGGCAGGGGAAGAGCGGGCAGAGCTTTCGGGGCTGGGCCCTTGCCTGCGGGAGCAGGAGCCCGACGTCCGCCCCTCCGGAAAAGAGGCTCGGCGGCGGCCGAGGGGCCCCGAGGGCTCCCGCCTCTGGCAAAGCCCGGAGCCCCAGCGCGGCCGGCCCTGCGGATAGGGCGCCAAGGGCAGGGGAAGAGCGGGCAGAGCTTTCGGGGCTGGGCCCTTGCCTGCGGGAGCAGGAGCGCGACGTCCGCCCCTCCGGAAAAGAGGCTCGGCGGCGGCCCAGGGGCCCCGAGGGCTCCCGCCTCTGGCAAAGCCCGGAGCCCCAGCGCGGCCGGCCCTGCGGATAGGGCGCCAAGGGCAGGGGAAGAGCGGGCAGAGCTTTCGGGGCTGGGCCCTTGCCTGCGGGAGCAGGAGCCCGACGTCCGCCCCTCCGGAAAAGAGGCTCGGCGGCGGCCGAGGGGCCCCGAGGGCTCCCGCCTCTGGCAAAGCCCGGAGCCCCAGCGCGGCCGGCCCTGCGCATAGGGCGCCAAGGGCAGGGGAAGAGCGGGCAGAGCTTTCGGGGCTGGGCCCTTGCCTGCGGGAGCAGGAGCGCGACGTCCGCCCCTCCGGAAAAGAGGCTCGGCGGCGGCCGAGGGGCCCCGAGGGCTCCCGCCTCTGGCAAAGCCCGGAGCCCCAGCGCGGCCGGCCCTGCGGATAGGGCGCCAAGGGCAGGGGAAGAGCGGGCAGAGCTTTCGGGGCTGGGCCCTTGCCTGCGGGAGCAGGAGCCCGACGTCCGCCCCTCCGGAAAAGAGGCTCGGCGGCGGCCGAGGGGCCCCGAGGGCTCCCGCCTCTGGCAAAGCCCGGAGCCCCAGCGCGGCCGGCCCTGCGGATAGGGCGCCAAGGGCAGGGGAAGAGCGGGCAGAGCTTTCGGGGCTGGGCCCTTGCCTGCGGGAGCAGGAGCCCGACGTCCGCCCCTCCGGAAAAGAGGCTCGGCGGCGGCCGAGGGGCCCCGAGGGCTCCCGCCTCTGGCAAAGCCCGGAGCCCCAGCGCGGCCGGCCCTGCGGATAGGGCGCCAAGGGCAGGGGAAGAGCGGGCAGAGCTTTCGGGGCTGGGCCCTTGCCTGCGGGAGCAGGAGCCCGACGTCCGCCCCTCCGGAAAAGAGGCTCGGCGGCGGCCGAGGGGCCCCGAGGGCTCCCGCCTCTGGCAAAGCCCGGAGCCCCAGCGCGGCCGGCCCTGCGGATAGGGCGCCAAGGGCAGGGGAAGAGCGGGCAGAGCTTTCGGGGCTGGGCCCTTGCCTGCGGGAGCAGGAGCCCGACGTCCGCCCCTCCGGAAAAGAGGCTCGGCGGCGGCCGAGAGCAGGAGCCACCGAAGCTCGGCGGCGGCCGAGGGGCCCCGAGGGCTCCCGCCTCTGGCAAAGCCCGGAGCCCAGCGACGGCCGGCCTGCGGATAGGGAGCCCAGGAGGGAGGGAGTGGGCTGGCGAGCAGGAGCGCGACGTCCGCCCCTCCGGAAAAGAGGCTCGGCGGCGGCCGAGGGGCCCGAGGGCTCCGCCTCTGGCAAGCCCGGAGCCCCAGCGCGGCCGGCCCTGCGCATAGGGCGCCAAGGGCAGGGGAAGAGCGGGCAGAGCTTTCGGGGCTGGGCCCTTGCCTGCGGGAGCAGGAGCCCGACGTCCGCCCCTCCGGAAAAGAGGCTCGGCGGCGGCCGAGGGGCCCCGAGGGCTCCCGCCTCTGGCAAAGCCCGGAGCCCCAGCGCGGCCGGCCCTGCGGATAGGGCGCCAAGGGCAGGGGAAGAGCGGGCAGAGCTTTCGGGGCTGGGCCCTTGCCTGCGGGAGCAGGAGCCCGACGTCCGCCCCTCCGGAAAAGAGGCTCGGCGGCGGCCGAGGGGCCCCGAGGGCTCCCGCCTCTGGCAAAGCCCGGAGCCCCAGCGCGGCCGGCCCTGCGGATAGGGCGCCAAGGGCAGGGGAAGAGCGGGCAGAGCTTTCGGGGCTGGGCCCTTGCCTGCGGGAGCAGGAGCCCGACGTCCGCCCCTCCGGAAAAGAGGCTCGGCGGCGGCCGAGGGGCCCCGAGGGCTCCCGCCTCTGGCAAAGCCCGGAGCCCCAGCGCGGCCGGCCCTGCGCATAGGGCGCCAAGGGCAGGGGAAGAGCGGGCAGAGCTTTCGGGGCTGGGCCCTTGCCTGCGGGAGCAGGAGCCCGACGTCCGCCCCTCCGGAAAAGAGGCTCGGCGGCGGCCGAGGGGCCCCGAGGGCTCCCGCCTCTGGCAAAGCCCGGAGCCCCAGCGCGGCCGGCCCTGCGGATAGGGCGCCAAGGGCAGGGGAAGAGCGGGCAGAGCTTTCGGGGCTGGGCCCTTGCCTGCGGGAGCAGGAGCGCGACGTCCGCCCCTCCGGAAAAGAGGCTCGGCGGCGGCCGAGGGGCCCCGAGGGCTCCCGCCTCTGGCAAAGCCCGGAGCCCCAGTGCGGCCGGCCCTGCGGATAGGGCGCCAAGGGCAGGGGAAGAGCGGGCAGAGCTTTCGGGGCTGGGCCCTTGCCTGCGGGAGCAGGAGCCCGACGTCCGCCCCTCCGGAAAAGAGGCTCGGCGGCGGCCGAGGGGCCCCGAGGGCTCCCGCCTCTGGCAAAGCCCGGAGCCCCAGCGCGGCCGGCCCTGCGGATAGGGCGCCAAGGGCAGGGGAAGAGCGGGCAGAGCTTTCGGGGCTGGGCCCTTGCCTGCGGGAGCAGGAGCGCGACGTCCGCCCCTCCGGAAAAGAGGCTCGGCGGCGGCCCAGGGGCCCCGAGGGCTCCCGCCTCTAGCAAAGCCCGGAGCCCCAGCGCGGCCGGCCCTGCGGATAGGGCGCCAAGGGCAGGGGAAGAGCGGGCAGAGCTTTCGGGGCTGGGCCCTTGCCTGCGGGAGCAGGAGCCCGACGTCCGCCCCTCCGGAAAAGAGGCTCGGCGGCGGCCGAGGGGCCCCGAGGGCTCCCGCCTCTGGCAAAGCCCGGAGCCCCAGCGCGGCCGGCCCTGCGCATAGGGCGCCAAGGGCAGGGGAAGAGCGGGCAGAGCTTTCGGGGCTGGGCCCTTGCCTGCGGGAGCAGGAGCCCGACGTCCGCCCCTCCGGAAAAGAGGCTCGGCGGCGGCCGAGGGGCCCCGAGGGCTCCCGCCTCTGGCAAAGCCCGGAGCCCCAGCGCGGCCGGCCCTGCGGATAGGGCGCCAAGGGCAGGGGAAGAGCGGGCAGAGCTTTCGGGGCTGGGCCCTTGCCTGCGGGAGCAGGAGCCCGACGTCCGCCCCTCCGGAAAAGAGGCTCGGCGGCGGCCGAGGGGCCCCGAGGGCTCCCGCCTCTGGCAAAGCCCGGAGCCCCAGCGCGGCCGGCCCTGCGCATAGGGCGCCAAGGGCAGGGGAAGAGCGGGCAGAGCTTTCGGGGCTGGGCCCTTGCCTGCGGGAGCAGGAGCGCGACGTCCGCCCCTCCGGAAAAGAGGCTCGGCGGCGGCCGAGGGGCCCCGAGGGCTCCCGCCTCTGGCAAAGCCCGGAGCCCCAGCGCGGCCGGCCCTGCGGATAGGGCGCCAAGGGCAGGGGAAGAGCGGGCAGAGCTTTCGGGGCTGGGCCCTTGCCTGCGGGAGCAGGAGCCCGACGTCCGCCCCTCCGGAAAAGAGGCTCGGCGGCGGCCGAGGGGCCCCGAGGGCTCCCGCCTCTGGCAAAGCCCGGAGCCCCAGCGCGGCCGGCCCTGCGGATAGGGCGCCAAGGGCAGGGGAAGAGCGGGCAGAGCTTTCGGGGCTGGGCCCTTGCCTGCGGGAGCAGGAGCCCGACGTCCGCCCCTCCGGAAAAGAGGCTCGGCGGCGGCCGAGGGGCCCCGAGGGCTCCCGCCTCTGGCAAAGCCCGGAGCCCCAGCGCGGCCGGCCCTGCGCATAGGGCGCCAAGGGCAGGGGAAGAGCGGGCAGAGCTTTCGGGGCTGGGCCCTTGCCTGCGGGAGCAGGAGCGCGACGTCCGCCCCTCCGGAAAAGAGGCTCGGCGGCGGCCGAGGGGCCCCGAGGGCTCCCGCCTCTGGCAAAGCCCGGAGCCCCAGCGCGGCCGGCCCTGCGCATAGGGCGCCAAGGGCAGGGGAAGAGCGGGCAGAGCTTTCGGGGCTGGGCCCTTGCCTGCGGGAGCAGGAGCCCGACGTCCGCCCCTCCGGAAAAGAGGCTCGGCGGCGGCCCAGGGGCCCCGAGGGCTCCCGCCTCTGGCAAAGCCCGGAGCCCCAGCGCGGCCGGCCCTGCGCATAGGGCGCCAAGGGCAGGGGAAGAGCGGGCAGAGCTTTCGGGGCTGGGCCCTTGCCTGCGGGAGCAGGAGCCCGACGTCCGCCCCTCCGGAAAAGAGGCTCGGCGGCGGCCGAGGGGCCCCGAGGGCTCCCGCCTCTGGCAAAGCCCGGAGCCCCAGCGCGGCCGGCCCTGCGGATAGGGCGCCAAGGGCAGGGGAAGAGCGGGCAGAGCTTTCGGGGCTGGGCCCTTGCCTGCGGGAGCAGGAGCGCGACGTCCGCCCCTCCGGAAAAGAGGCTCGGCGGCGGCCGAGGGGCCCCGAGGGCTCCCGCCTCTGGCAAAGCCCGGAGCCCCAGCGCGGCCGGCCCTGCGCATAGGGCGCCAAGGGCAGGGGAAGAGCGGGCAGAGCTTTCGGGGCTGGGCCCTTGCCTGCGGGAGCAGGAGCCCGACGTCCGCCCCTCCGGAAAAGAGGCTCGGCGGCGGCCGAGGGGCCCCGAGGGCTCCCGCCTCTGGCAAAGCCCGGAGCCCCAGCGCGGCCGGCCCTGCGCATAGGGCGCCAAGGGCAGGGGAAGAGCGGGCAGAGCTTTCGGGGCTGGGCCCTTGCCTGCGGGAGCAGGAGCGCGACGTCCGCCCCTCCGGAAAAGAGGCTCGGCGGCGGCCCAGGGGCCCCGAGGGCTCCCGCCTCTGGCAAAGCCCGGAGCCCCAGTGCGGCCGGCCCTGCGGATAGGGCGCCAAGGGCAGGGGAAGAGCGGGCAGAGCTTTCGGGGCTGGGCCCTTGCCTGCGGGAGCAGGAGCCCGACGTCCGCCCCTCCGGAAAAGAGGCTCGGCGGCGGCCCAGGGGCCCCGAGGGCTCCCGCCTCTGGCAAAGCCCGGAGCCCCAGCGCGGCCGGCCCTGCGGATAGGGCGCCAAGGGCAGGGGAAGAGCGGGCAGAGCTTTCGGGGCTGGGCCCTTGCCTGCGGGAGCAGGAGCGCGACGTCCGCCCCTCCGGAAAAGAGGCTCGGCGGCGGCCCAGGGGCCCCGAGGGCTCCCGCCTCTGGCAAAGCCCGGAGCCCCAGCGCGGCCGGCCCTGCGGATAGGGCGCCAAGGGCAGGGGAAGAGCGGGCAGAGCTTTCGGGGCTGGGCCCTTGCCTGCGGGAGCAGGAGCGCGACGTCCGCCCCTCCGGAAAAGAGGCTCGGCGGCGGCCGAGGGGCCCCGAGGGCTCCCGCCTCTGGCAAAGCCCGGAGCCCCAGCGCGGCCGGCCCTGCGGATAGGGCGCCAAGGGCAGGGGAAGAGCGGGCAGAGCTTTCGGGGCTGGGCCCTTGCCTGCGGGAGCAGGAGCCCGACGTCCGCCCCTCCGGAAAAGAGGCTCGGCGGCGGCCGAGGGGCCCCGAGGGCTCCCGCCTCTGGCAAAGCCCGGAGCCCCAGCGCGGCCGGCCCTGCGGATAGGGCGCCAAGGGCAGGGGAAGAGCGGGCAGAGCTTTCGGGGCTGGGCCCTTGCCTGCGGGAGCAGGAGCCCGACGTCCGCCCCTCCGGAAAAGAGGCTCGGCGGCGGCCGAGGGGCCCCGAGGGCTCCCGCCTCTGGCAAAGCCCGGAGCCCCAGCGCGGCCGGCCCTGCGCATAGGGCGCCAAGGGCAGGGGAAGAGCGGGCAGAGCTTTCGGGGCTGGGCCCTTGCCTGCGGGAGCAGGAGCCCGACGTCCGCCCCTCCGGAAAAGAGGCTCGGCGGCGGCCGAGGGGCCCCGAGGGCTCCCGCCTCTGGCAAAGCCCGGAGCCCCAGCGCGGCCGGCCCTGCGCATAGGGCGCCAAGGGCAGGGGAAGAGCGGGCAGAGCTTTCGGGGCTGGGCCCTTGCCTGCGGGAGCAGGAGCCCGACGTCCGCCCCTCCGGAAAAGAGGCTCGGCGGCGGCCGAGGGGCCCCGAGGGCTCCCGCCTCTGGCAAAGCCCGGAGCCCCAGCGCGGCCGGCCCTGCGCATAGGGCGCCAAGGGCAGGGGAAGAGCGGGCAGAGCTTTCGGGGCTGGGCCCTTGCCTGCGGGAGCAGGAGCCCGACGTCCGCCCCTCCGGAAAAGAGGCTCGGCGGCGGCCGAGGGGCCCCGAGGGCTCCCGCCTCTGGCAAAGCCCGGAGCCCCAGCGCGGCCGGCCCTGCGGATAGGGCGCCAAGGGCAGGGGAAGAGCGGGCAGAGCTTTCGGGGCTGGGCCCTTGCCTGCGGGAGCAGGAGCCCGACGTCCGCCCCTCCGGAAAAGAGGCTCGGCGGCGGCCGAGGGGCCCCGAGGGCTCCCGCCTCTGGCAAAGCCCGGAGCCCCAGCGCGGCCGGCCCTGCGCATAGGGCGCCAAGGGCAGGGGAAGAGCGGGCAGAGCTTTCGGGGCTGGGCCCTTGCCTGCGGGAGCAGGAGCCCGACGTCCGCCCCTCCGGAAAAGAGGCTCGGCGGCGGCCGAGGGGCCCCGAGGGCTCCCGCCTCTGGCAAAGCCCGGAGCCCCAGCGCGGCCGGCCCTGCGGATAGGGCGCCAAGGGCAGGGGAAGAGCGGGCAGAGCTTTCGGGGCTGGGCCCTTGCCTGCGGGAGCAGGAGCCCGACGTCCGCCCCTCCGGAAAAGAGGCTCGGCGGCGGCCGAGGGGCCCCGAGGGCTCCCGCCTCTGGCAAAGCCCGGAGCCCCAGCGCGGCCGGCCCTGCGCATAGGGCGCCAAGGGCAGGGGAAGAGCGGGCAGAGCTTTCGGGGCTGGGCCCTTGCCTGCGGGAGCAGGAGCGCGACGTCCGCCCCTCCGGAAAAGAGGCTCGGCGGCGGCCGAGGGGCCCCGAGGGCTCCCGCCTCTGGCAAAGCCCGGAGCCCCAGCGCGGCCGGCCCTGCGGATAGGGCGCCAAGGGCAGGGGAAGAGCGGGCAGAGCTTTCGGGGCTGGGCCCTTGCCTGCGGGAGCAGGAGCCCGACGTCCGCCCCTCCGGAAAAGAGGCTCGGCGGCGGCCGAGGGGCCCCGAGGGCTCCCGCCTCTGGCAAAGCCCGGAGCCCCAGCGCGGCCGGCCCTGCGCATAGGGCGCCAAGGGCAGGGGAAGAGCGGGCAGAGCTTTCGGGGCTGGGCCCTTGCCTGCGGGAGCAGGAGCCCGACGTCCGCCCCTCCGGAAAAGAGGCTCGGCGGCGGCCCAGGGGCCCCGAGGGCTCCCGCCTCTGGCAAAGCCCGGAGCCCCAGCGCGGCCGGCCCTGCGGATAGGGCGCCAAGGGCAGGGGAAGAGCGGGCAGAGCTTTCGGGGCTGGGCCCTTGCCTGCGGGAGCAGGAGCGCGACGTCCGCCCCTCCGGAAAAGAGGCTCGGCGGCGGCCGAGGGGCCCCGAGGGCTCCCGCCTCTGGCAAAGCCCGGAGCCCCAGCGCGGCCGGCCCTGCGGATAGGGCGCCAAGGGCAGGGGAAGAGCGGGCAGAGCTTTCGGGGCTGGGCCCTTGCCTGCGGGAGCAGGAGCCCGACGTCCGCCCCTCCGGAAAAGAGGCTCGGCGGCGGCCCAGGGGCCCCGAGGGCTCCCGCCTCTGGCAAAGCCCGGAGCCCCAGCGCGGCCGGCCCTGCGGATAGGGCGCCAAGGGCAGGGGAAGAGCGGGCAGAGCTTTCGGGGCTGGGCCCTTGCCTGCGGGAGCAGGAGCCCGACGTCCGCCCCTCCGGAAAAGAGGCTCGGCGGCGGCCGAGGGGCCCCGAGGGCTCCCGCCTCTGGCAAAGCCCGGAGCCCCAGCGCGGCCGGCCCTGCGGATAGGGCGCCAAGGGCAGGGGAAGAGCGGGCAGAGCTTTCGGGGCTGGGCCCTTGCCTGCGGGAGCAGGAGCGCGACGTCCGCCCCTCCGGAAAAGAGGCTCGGCGGCGGCCGAGGGGCCCCGAGGGCTCCCGCCTCTGGCAAAGCCCGGAGCCCCAGCGCGGCCGGCCCTGCGCATAGGGCGCCAAGGGCAGGGGAAGAGCGGGCAGAGCTTTCGGGGCTGGGCCCTTGCCTGCGGGAGCAGGAGCCCGACGTCCGCCCCTCCGGAAAAGAGGCTCGGCGGCGGCCCAGGGGCCCCGAGGGCTCCCGCCTCTGGCAAAGCCCGGAGCCCCAGCGCGGCCGGCCCTGCGCATAGGGCGCCAAGGGCAGGGGAAGAGCGGGCAGAGCTTTCGGGGCTGGGCCCTTGCCTGCGGGAGCAGGAGCCCGACGTCCGCCCCTCCGGAAAAGAGGCTCGGCGGCGGCCGAGGGGCCCCGAGGGCTCCCGCCTCTGGCAAAGCCCGGAGCCCCAGCGCGGCCGGCCCTGCGCATAGGGCGCCAAGGGCAGGGGAAGAGCGGGCAGAGCTTTCGGGGCTGGGCCCTTGCCTGCGGGAGCAGAAGCCCGACGTCCGCCCCTCCGGAAAAGAGGCTCGGCGGCGGCCGAGGGGCCCCGAGGGCTCCCGCCTCTGGCAAAGCCCGGAGCCCCAGCGCGGCCGGCCCTGCGCATAGGGCGCCAAGGGCAGGGGAAGAGCGGGCAGAGCTTTCGGGGCTGGGCCCTTGCCTGCGGGAGCAGGAGCGCGACGTCCGCCCCTCCGGAAAAGAGGCTCGGCGGCGGCCGAGGGGCCCCGAGGGCTCCCGCCTCTGGCAAAGCCCGGAGCCCCAGTGCGGCCGGCCCTGCGGATAGGGCGCCAAGGGCAGGGGAAGAGCGGGCAGAGCTTTCGGGGCTGGGCCCTTGCCTGCGGGAGCAGGAGCCCGACGTCCGCCCCTCCGGAAAAGAGGCTCGGCGGCGGCCGAGGGGCCCCGAGGGCTCCCGCCTCTGGCAAAGCCCGGAGCCCCAGCGCGGCCGGCCCTGCGGATAGGGCGCCAAGGGCAGGGGAAGAGCGGGCAGAGCTTTCGGGGCTGGGCCCTTGCCTGCGGGAGCAGGAGCGCGACGTCCGCCCCTCCGGAAAAGAGGCTCGGCGGCGGCCCAGGGGCCCCGAGGGCTCCCGCCTCTAGCAAAGCCCGGAGCCCCAGCGCGGCCGGCCCTGCGGATAGGGCGCCAAGGGCAGGGGAAGAGCGGGCAGAGCTTTCGGGGCTGGGCCCTTGCCTGCGGGAGCAGGAGCGCGACGTCCGCCCCTCCGGAAAAGAGGCTCGGCGGCGGCCGAGGGGCCCCGAGGGCTCCCGCCTCTGGCAAAGCCCGGAGCCCCAGCGCGGCCGGCCCTGCGCATAGGGCGCCAAGGGCAGGGGAAGAGCGGGCAGAGCTTTCGGGGCTGGGCCCTTGCCTGCGGGAGCAGGAGCCCGACGTCCGCCCCTCCGGAAAAGAGGCTCGGCGGCGGCCGAGGGGCCCCGAGGGCTCCCGCCTCTGGCAAAGCCCGGAGCCCCAGCGCGGCCGGCCCTGCGGATAGGGCGCCAAGGGCAGGGGAAGAGCGGGCAGAGCTTTCGGGGCTGGGCCCTTGCCTGCGGGAGCAGGAGCCCGACGTCCGCCCCTCCGGAAAAGAGGCTCGGCGGCGGCCGAGGGGCCCCGAGGGCTCCCGCCTCTGGCAAAGCCCGGAGCCCCAGCGCGGCCGGCCCTGCGGATAGGGCGCCAAGGGCAGGGGAAGAGCGGGCAGAGCTTTCGGGGCTGGGCCCTTGCCTGCGGGAGCAGGAGCCCGACGTCCGCCCCTCCGGAAAAGAGGCTCGGCGGCGGCCGAGGGGCCCCGAGGGCTCCCGCCTCTGGCAAAGCCCGGAGCCCCAGCGCGGCCGGCCCTGCGCATAGGGCGCCAAGGGCAGGGGAAGAGCGGGCAGAGCTTTCGGGGCTGGGCCCTTGCCTGCGGGAGCAGGAGCCCGACGTCCGCCCCTCCGGAAAAGAGGCTCGGCGGCGGCCGAGGGGCCCCGAGGGCTCCCGCCTCTGGCAAAGCCCGGAGCCCCAGCGCGGCCGGCCCTGCGCATAGGGCGCCAAGGGCAGGGGAAGAGCGGGCAGAGCTTTCGGGGCTGGGCCCTTGCCTGCGGGAGCAGGAGCCCGACGTCCGCCCCTCCGGAAAAGAGGCTCGGCGGCGGCCGAGGGGCCCCGAGGGCTCCCGCCTCTGGCAAAGCCCGGAGCCCCAGCGCGGCCGGCCCTGCGGATAGGGCGCCAAGGGCAGGGGAAGAGCGGGCAGAGCTTTCGGGGCTGGGCCCTTGCCTGCGGGAGCAGGAGCGCGACGTCCGCCCCTCCGGAAAAGAGGCTCGGCGGCGGCCGAGGGGCCCCGAGGGCTCCCGCCTCTGGCAAAGCCCGGAGCCCCAGCGCGGCCGGCCCTGCGGATAGGGCGCCAAGGGCAGGGGAAGAGCGGGCAGAGCTTTCGGGGCTGGGCCCTTGCCTGCGGGAGCAGGAGCCCGACGTCCGCCCCTCCGGAAAAGAGGCTCGGCGGCGGCCGAGGGGCCCCGAGGGCTCCCGCCTCTGGCAAAGCCCGGAGCCCCAGCGCGGCCGGCCCTGCGCATAGGGCGCCAAGGGCAGGGGAAGAGCGGGCAGAGCTTTCGGGGCTGGGCCCTTGCCTGCGGGAGCAGGAGCCCGACGTCCGCCCCTCCGGAAAAGAGGCTCGGCGGCGGCCGAGGGGCCCCGAGGGCTCCCGCCTCTGGCAAAGCCCGGAGCCCCAGCGCGGCCGGCCCTGCGGATAGGGCGCCAAGGGCAGGGGAAGAGCGGGCAGAGCTTTCGGGGCTGGGCCCTTGCCTGCGGGAGCAGGAGCGCGACGTCCGCCCCTCCGGAAAAGAGGCTCGGCGGCGGCCGAGGGGCCCCGAGGGCTCCCGCCTCTGGCAAAGCCCGGAGCCCCAGCGCGGCCGGCCCTGCGGATAGGGCGCCAAGGGCAGGGGAAGAGCGGGCAGAGCTTTCGGGGCTGGGCCCTTGCCTGCGGGAGCAGGAGCCCGACGTCCGCCCCTCCGGAAAAGAGGCTCGGCGGCTTCCGAGGGGCCCCGAGGGCTCCCGCCTCTGGCAAAGCCCGGAGCCCCAGCGCGGCCGGCCCTGCGGATAGGGCGCCAAGGGCAGGGGAAGAGCGGGCAGAGCTTTCGGGGCTGGGCCCTTGCCTGCGGGAGCAGGAGCCCGACGTCCGCCCCTCCGGAAAAGAGGCTCGGCGGCGGCCGAGGGGCCCCGAGGGCTCCCGCCTCTGGCAAAGCCCGGAGCCCCAGCGCGGCCGGCCCTGCGGATAGGGCGCCAAGGGCAGGGGAAGAGCGGGCAGAGCTTTCGGGGCTGGGCCCTTGCCTGCGGGAGCAGGAGCGCGACGTCCGCCCCTCCGGAAAAGAGGCTCGGCGGCGGCCGAGGGGCCCCGAGGGCTCCCGCCTCTGGCAAAGCCCGGAGCCCCAGCGCGGCCGGCCCTGCGGATAGGGCGCCAAGGGCAGGGGAAGAGCGGGCAGAGCTTTCGGGGCTGGGCCCTTGCCTGCGGGAGCAGGAGCCCGACGTCCGCCCCTCCGGAAAAGAGGCTCGGCGGCGGCCGAGGGGCCCCGAGGGCTCCCGCCTCTGGCAAAGCCCGGAGCCCCAGCGCGGCCGGCCCTGCGCATAGGGCGCCAAGGGCAGGGGAAGAGCGGGCAGAGCTTTCGGGGCTGGGCCCTTGCCTGCGGGAGCAGGAGCGCGACGTCCGCCCCTCCGGAAAAGAGGCTCGGCGGCGGCCGAGGGGCCCCGAGGGCTCCCGCCTCTGGCAAAGCCCGGAGCCCCAGCGCGGCCGGCCCTGCGGATAGGGCGCCAAGGGCAGGGGAAGAGCGGGCAGAGCTTTCGGGGCTGGGCCCTTGCCTGCGGGAGCAGGAGCCCGACGTCCGCCCCTCCGGAAAAGAGGCTCGGCGGCGGCCCAGGGGCCCCGAGGGCTCCCGCCTCTGGCAAAGCCCGGAGCCCCAGCGCGGCCGGCCCTGCGGATAGGGCGCCAAGGGCAGGGGAAGAGCGGGCAGAGCTTTCGGGGCTGGGCCCTTGCCTGCGGGAGCAGAAGCCCGACGTCCGCCCCTCCGGAAAAGAGGCTCGGCGGCGGCCGAGGGGCCCCGAGGGCTCCCGCCTCTGGCAAAGCCCGGAGCCCCAGCGCGGCCGGCCCTGCGGATAGGGCGCCAAGGGCAGGGAAGAGCGGGCAGAGCTTTCGGGGCTGGGCCCTTGCCTGCGGGAGCAGGAGCGCGACGTCCGCCCCTCCGGAAAAGAGGCTCGGCGGCGGCCGAGGGGGCCCCGAGGGCTCCCGCCTCTGGCAAAGCCCGGAGCCCCAGTGCGGCCGGCCCTGCGGATAGGGCGCCAAGGGCAGGGGAAGAGCGGGCAGAGCTTTCGGGGCTGGGCCCTTGCCTGCGGGAGCAGGAGCCCGACGTCCGCCCCTCCGGAAAAGAGGCTCGGCGGCGGCCGAGGGGCCCCGAGGGCTCCCGCCTCTGGCAAAGCCCGGAGCCCCAGCGCGGCCGGCCCTGCGGATAGGGCGCCAAGGGCAGGGGAAGAGCGGGCAGAGCTTTCGGGGCTGGGCCCTTGCCTGCGGGAGCAGGAGCGCGACGTCCGCCCCTCCGGAAAAGAGGCTCGGCGGCGGCCGAGGGGCCCCGAGGGCTCCCGCCTCTGGCAAAGCCCGGAGCCCCAGCGCGGCCGGCCCTGCGGATAGGGCGCCAAGGGCAGGGGAAGAGCGGGCAGAGCTTTCGGGGCTGGGCCCTTGCCTGCGGGAGCAGGAGCCCGACGTCCGCCCCTCCGGAAAAGAGGCTCGGCGGCGGCCGAGGGGCCCCGAGGGCTCCCGCCTCTGGCAAAGCCCGGAGCCCCAGCGCGGCCGGCCCTGCGGATAGGGCGCCAAGGGCAGGGGAAGAGCGGGCAGAGCTTTCGGGGCTGGGCCCTTGCCTGCGGGAGCAGGAGCCCGACGTCCGCCCCTCCGGAAAAGAGGCTCGGCGGCGGCCGAGGGGCCCCGAGGGCTCCCGCCTCTGGCAAAGCCCGGAGCCCCAGCGCGGCCGGCCCTGCGGATAGGGCGCCAAGGGCAGGGGAAGAGCGGGCAGAGCTTTCGGGGCTGGGCCCTTGCCTGCGGGAGCAGGAGCCCGACGTCCGCCCCTCCGGAAAAGAGGCTCGGCGGCGGCCGAGGGGCCCCGAGGGCTCCCGCCTCTGGCAAAGCCCGGAGCCCCAGCGCGGCCGGCCCTGCGCATAGGGCGCCAAGGGCAGGGGAAGAGCGGGCAGAGCTTTCGGGGCTGGGCCCTTGCCTGCGGGAGCAGGAGCCCGACGTCCGCCCCTCCGGAAAAGAGGCTCGGCGGCGGCCGAGGGGCCCCGAGGGCTCCCGCCTCTGGCAAAGCCCGGAGCCCCAGCGCGGCCGGCCCTGCGCATAGGGCGCCAAGGGCAGGGGAAGAGCGGGCAGAGCTTTCGGGGCTGGGCCCTTGCCTGCGGGAGCAGGAGCCCGACGTCCGCCCCTCCGGAAAAGAGGCTCGGCGGCGGCCCAGGGGCCCCGAGGGCTCCCGCCTCTGGCAAAGCCCGGAGCCCCAGCGCGGCCGGCCCTGCGGATAGGGCGCCAAGGGCAGGGGAAGAGCGGGCAGAGCTTTCGGGGCTGGGCCCTTGCCTGCGGGAGCAGGAGCGCGACGTCCGCCCCTCCGGAAAAGAGGCTCGGCGGCGGCCGAGGGGCCCCGAGGGCTCCCGCCTCTGGCAAAGCCCGGAGCCCCAGCGCGGCCGGCCCTGCGGATAGGGCGCCAAGGGCAGGGGAAGAGCGGGCAGAGCTTTCGGGGCTGGGCCCTTGCCTGCGGGAGCAGGAGCCCGACGTCCGCCCCTCCGGAAAAGAGGCTCGGCGGCGGCCGAGGGGCCCCGAGGGCTCCCGCCTCTGGCAAAGCCCGGAGCCCCAGCGCGGCCGGCCCTGCGGATAGGGCGCCAAGGGCAGGGGAAGAGCGGGCAGAGCTTTCGGGGCTGGGCCCTTGCCTGCGGGAGCAGGAGCCCGACGTCCGCCCCTCCGGAAAAGAGGCTCGGCGGCTTCCGAGGGGCCCCGAGGGCTCCCGCCTCTGGCAAAGCCCGGAGCCCCAGCGCGGCCGGCCCTGCGGATAGGGCGCCAAGGGCAGGGGAAGAGCGGGCAGAGCTTTCGGGGCTGGGCCCTTGCCTGCGGGAGCAGGAGCCCGACGTCCGCCCCTCCGGAAAAGAGGCTCGGCGGCTTCCGAGGGGCCCCGAGGGCTCCCGCCTCTGGCAAAGCCCGGAGCCCCAGCGCGGCCGGCCCTGCGGATAGGGCGCCAAGGGCAGGGGAAGAGCGGGCAGAGCTTTCGGGGCTGGGCCCTTGCCTGCGGGAGCAGGAGCCCGACGTCCGCCCCTCCGGAAAAGAGGCTCGGCGGCGGCCGAGGGGCCCCGAGGGCTCCCGCCTCTGGCAAAGCCCGGAGCCCCAGCGCGGCCGGCCCTGCGGATAGGGCGCCAAGGGCAGGGGAAGAGCGGGCAGAGCTTTCGGGGCTGGGCCCTTGCCTGCGGGAGCAGGAGCGCGACGTCCGCCCCTCCGGAAAAGAGGCTCGGCGGCGGCCGAGGGGCCCCGAGGGCTCCCGCCTCTGGCAAAGCCCGGAGCCCCAGCGCGGCCGGCCCTGCGCATAGGGCGCCAAGGGCAGGGGAAGAGCGGGCAGAGCTTTCGGGGCTGGGCCCTTGCCTGCGGGAGCAGGAGCCCGACGTCCGCCCCTCCGGAAAAGAGGCTCGGCGGCGGCCCAGGGGCCCCGAGGGCTCCCGCCTCTGGCAAAGCCCGGAGCCCCAGCGCGGCCGGCCCTGCGGATAGGGCGCCAAGGGCAGGGGAAGAGCGGGCAGAGCTTTCGGGGCTGGGCCCTTGCCTGCGGGAGCAGGAGCCCGACGTCCGCCCCTCCGGAAAAGAGGCTCGGCGGCGGCCGAGGGGCCCCGAGGGCTCCCGCCTCTGGCAAAGCCCGGAGCCCCAGCGCGGCCGGCCCTGCGGATAGGGCGCCAAGGGCAGGGGAAGAGCGGGCAGAGCTTTCGGGGCTGGGCCCTTGCCTGCGGGAGCAGGAGCCCGACGTCCGCCCCTCCGGAAAAGAGGCTCGGCGGCGGCCCAGGGGCCCCGAGGGCTCCCGCCTCTGGCAAAGCCCGGAGCCCCAGCGCGGCCGGCCCTGCGGATAGGGCGCCAAGGGCAGGGGAAGAGCGGGCAGAGCTTTCGGGGCTGGGCCCTTGCCTGCGGGAGCAGGAGCCCGACGTCCGCCCCTCCGGAAAAGAGGCTCGGCGGCGGCCGAGGGGCCCCGAGGGCTCCCGCCTCTGGCAAAGCCCGGAGCCCCAGCGCGGCCGGCCCTGCGGATAGGGCGCCAAGGGCAGGGGAAGAGCGGGCAGAGCTTTCGGGGCTGGGCCCTTGCCTGCGGGAGCAGGAGCCCGACGTCCGCCCCTCCGGAAAAGAGGCTCGGCGGCGGCCGAGGGGGCCCCGAGGGCTCCCGCCTCTGGCAAAGCCCGGAGCCCCAGCGCGGCCGGCCCTGCGGATAGGGCGCCAAGGGCAGGGGAAGAGCGGGCAGAGCTTTCGGGGCTGGGCCCTTGCCTGCGGGAGCAGGAGCCCGACGTCCGCCCCTCCGGAAAAGAGGCTCGGCGGCGGCCGAGGGGCCCCGAGGGCTCCCGCCTCTGGCAAAGCCCGGAGCCCCAGCGCGGCCGGCCCTGCGGATAGGGCGCCAAGGGCAGGGGAAGAGCGGGCAGAGCTTTCGGGGCTGGGCCCTTGCCTGCGGGAGCAGGAGCCCGACGTCCGCCCCTCCGGAAAAGAGGCTCGGCGGCGGCCGAGGGGCCCCGAGGGCTCCCGCCTCTGGCAAAGCCCGGAGCCCCAGCGCGGCCGGCCCTGCGGATAGGGCGCCAAGGGCAGGGGAAGAGCGGGCAGAGCTTTCGGGGCTGGGCCCTTGCCTGCGGGAGCAGGAGCCCGACGTCCGCCCCTCCGGAAAAGAGGCTCGGCGGCGGCCGAGGGGCCCCGAGGGCTCCCGCCTCTGGCAAAGCCCGGAGCCCCAGCGCGGCCGGCCCTGCGCATAGGGCGCCAAGGGCAGGGGAAGAGCGGGCAGAGCTTTCGGGGCTGGGCCCTTGCCTGCGGGAGCAGGAGCCCGACGTCCGCCCCTCCGGAAAAGAGGCTCGGCGGCGGCCGAGGGGCCCCGAGGGCTCCCGCCTCTGGCAAAGCCCGGAGCCCCAGCGCGGCCGGCCCTGCGGATAGGGCGCCAAGGGCAGGGGAAGAGCGGGCAGAGCCTTCGGGGCTGGGCCCTTGCCTGCGGGAGCAGGAGCCCGACGTCCGCCCCTCCGGAAAAGAGGCTCGGCGGCGGCCGAGGGGCCCCGAGGGCTCCCGCCTCTGGCAAAGCCCGGAGCCCCAGCGCGGCCGGCCCTGCGGATAGGGCGCCAAGGGCAGGGGAAGAGCGGGCAGAGCTTTCGGGGCTGGGCCCTTGCCTGCGGGAGCAGGAGCCCGACGTCCGCCCCTCCGGAAAAGAGGCTCGGCGGCGGCCGAGGGGCCCCGAGGGCTCCCGCCTCTGGCAAAGCCCGGAGCCCCAGCGCGGCCGGCCCTGCGGATAGGGCGCCAAGGGCAGGGGAAGAGCGGGCAGAGCTTTCGGGGCTGGGCCCTTGCCTGCGGGAGCAGGAGCCCGACGTCCGCCCCTCCGGAAAAGAGGCTCGGCGGCGGCCCAGGGGCCCCGAGGGCTCCCGCCTCTGGCAAAGCCCGGAGCCCCAGCGCGGCCGGCCCTGCGGATAGGGCGCCAAGGGCAGGGGAAGAGCGGGCAGAGCTTTCGGGGCTGGGCCCTTGCCTGCGGGAGCAGGAGCGCGACGTCCGCCCCTCCGGAAAAGAGGCTCGGCGGCGGCCGAGGGGCCCCGAGGGCTCCCGCCTCTGGCAAAGCCCGGAGCCCCAGCGCGGCCGGCCCTGCGGATAGGGCGCCAAGGGCAGGGGAAGAGCGGGCAGAGCTTTCGGGGCTGGGCCCTTGCCTGCGGGAGCAGGAGCCCGACGTCCGCCCCTCCGGAAAAGAGGCTCGGCGGCGGCCCAGGGGCCCCGAGGGCTCCCGCCTCTGGCAAAGCCCGGAGCCCCAGCGCGGCCGGCCCTGCGGATAGGGCGCCAAGGGCAGGGGAAGAGCGGGCAGAGCTTTCGGGGCTGGGCCCTTGCCTGCGGGAGCAGGAGCCCGACGTCCGCCCCTCCGGAAAAGAGGCTCGGCGGCGGCCGAGGGGCCCCGAGGGCTCCCGCCTCTGGCAAAGCCCGGAGCCCCAGCGCGGCCGGCCCTGCGGATAGGGCGCCAAGGGCAGGGGAAGAGCGGGCAGAGCTTTCGGGGCTGGGCCCTTGCCTGCGGGAGCAGGAGCCCGACGTCCGCCCCTCCGGAAAAGAGGCTCGGCGGCGGCCGAGGGGCCCCGAGGGCTCCCGCCTCTGGCAAAGCCCGGAGCCCCAGCGCGGCCGGCCCTGCGGATAGGGCGCCAAGGGCAGGGGAAGAGCGGGCAGAGCTTTCGGGGCTGGGCCCTTGCCTGCGGGAGCAGGAGCCCGACGTCCGCCCCTCCGGAAAAGAGGCTCGGCGGCGGCCGAGGGGCCCCGAGGGCTCCCGCCTCTGGCAAAGCCCGGAGCCCCAGCGCGGCCGGCCCTGCGGATAGGGCGCCAAGGGCAGGGGAAGAGCGGGCAGAGCTTTCGGGGCTGGGCCCTTGCCTGCGGGAGCAGGAGCCCGACGTCCGCCCCTCCGGAAAAGAGGCTCGGCGGCGGCCGAGGGGCCCCGAGGGCTCCCGCCTCTGGCAAAGCCCGGAGCCCCAGCGCGGCCGGCCCTGCGGATAGGGCGCCAAGGGCAGGGGAAGAGCGGGCAGAGCTTTCGGGGCTGGGCCCTTGCCTGCGGGAGCAGGAGCCCGACGTCCGCCCCTCCGGAAAAGAGGCTCAGGCGGCGGCCCAGGGGCCCCGAGGGCTCCCGCCTCTGGCAAAGCCCGGAGCCCCAGCGCGGCCGGCCCTGCGGATAGGGCGCCAAGGGCAGGGGAAGAGCGGGCAGAGCTTTCGGGGCTGGGCCCTTGCCTGCGGGAGCAGGAGCCCGACGTCCGCCCCTCCGGAAAAGAGGCTCGGCGGCGGCCGAGGGGCCCCGAGGGCTCCCGCCTCTGGCAAAGCCCGGAGCCCCAGCGCGGCCGGCCCTGCGGATAGGGCGCCAAGGGCAGGGGAAGAGCGGGCAGAGCTTTCGGGGCTGGGCCCTTGCCTGCGGGAGCAGGAGCGCGACGTCCGCCCCTCCGGAAAAGAGGCTCGGCGGCGGCCCAGGGGCCCCGAGGGCTCCCGCCTCTGGCAAAGCCCGGAGCCCCAGCGCGGCCGGCCCTGCGGATAGGGCGCCAAGGGCAGGGGAAGAGCGGGCAGAGCTTTCGGGGCTGGGCCCTTGCCTGCGGGAGCAGGAGCCCGACGTCCGCCCCTCCGGAAAAGAGGCTCGGCGGCGGCCGAGGGGCCCCGAGGGCTCCCGCCTCTGGCAAAGCCCGGAGCCCCAGCGCGGCCGGCCCTGCGGATAGGGCGCCAAGGGCAGGGGAAGAGCGGGCAGAGCTTTCGGGGCTGGGCCCTTGCCTGCGGGAGCAGGAGCCCGACGTCCGCCCCTCCGGAAAAGAGGCTCGGCGGCGGCCGAGGGGCCCCGAGGGCTCCCGCCTCTGGCAAAGCCCGGAGCCCCAGCGCGGCCGGCCCTGCGGATAGGGCGCCAAGGGCAGGGGAAGAGCGGGCAGAGCTTTCGGGGCTGGGCCCTTGCCTGCGGGAGCAGGAGCCCGACGTCCGCCCCTCCGGAAAAGAGGCTCGGCGGCGGCCGAGGGGCCCCGAGGGCTCCCGCCTCTGGCAAAGCCCGGAGCCCCAGCGCGGCCGGCCCTGCGGATAGGGCGCCAAGGGCAGGGGAAGAGCGGGCAGAGCTTTCGGGGCTGGGCCCTTGCCTGCGGGAGCAGGAGCCCGACGTCCGCCCCTCCGGAAAAGAGGCTCGGCGGCGGCCGAGGGGCCCCGAGGGCTCCCGCCTCTGGCAAAGCCCGGAGCCCCAGCGCGGCCGGCCCTGCGGATAGGGCGCCAAGGGCAGGGGAAGAGCGGGCAGAGCTTTCGGGGCTGGGCCCTTGCCTGCGGGAGCAGGAGCCCGACGTCCGCCCCTCCGGAAAAGAGGCTCGGCGGCGGCCGAGGGGCCCCGAGGGCTCCCGCCTCTGGCAAAGCCCGGAGCCCCAGCGCGGCCGGCCCTGCGGATAGGGCGCCAAGGGCAGGGGAAGAGCGGGCAGAGCTTTCGGGGCTGGGCCCTTGCCTGCGGGAGCAGGAGCCCGACGTCCGCCCCTCCGGAAAAGAGGCTCGGCGGCGGCCGAGGGGCCCCGAGGGCTCCCGCCTCTGGCAAAGCCCGGAGCCCCAGCGCGGCCGGCCCTGCGGATAGGGCGCCAAGGGCAGGGGAAGAGCGGGCAGAGCTTTCGGGGCTGGGCCCTTGCCTGCGGGAGCAGGAGCCCGACGTCCGCCCCTCCGGAAAAGAGGCTCGGCGGCGGCCGAGGGGCCCCGAGGGCTCCCGCCTCTGGCAAAGCCCGGAGCCCCAGCGCGGCCGGCCCTGCGGATAGGGCGCCAAGGGCAGGGGAAGAGCGGGCAGAGCTTTCGGGGCTGGGCCCTTGCCTGCGGGAGCAGGAGCCCGACGTCCGCCCCTCCGGAAAAGAGGCTCGGCGGCGGCCGAGGGGCCCCGAGGGCTCCCGCCTCTGGCAAAGCCCGGAGCCCCAGCGCGGCCGGCCCTGCGGATAGGGCGCCAAGGGCAGGGGAAGAGCGGGCAGAGCTTTCGGGGCTGGGCCCTTGCCTGCGGGAGCAGGAGCCCGACGTCCGCCCCTCCGGAAAAGAGGCTCGGCGGCGGCCGAGGGGCCCCGAGGGCTCCCGCCTCTGGCAAAGCCCGGAGCCCCAGCGCGGCCGGCCCTGCGGATAGGGCGCCAAGGGCAGGGGAAGAGCGGGCAGAGCTTTCGGGGCTGGGCCCTTGCCTGCGGGAGCAGGAGCCCGACGTCCGCCCCTCCGGAAAAGAGGCTCGGCGGCGGCCGAGGGGCCCCGAGGGCTCCCGCCTCTGGCAAAGCCCGGAGCCCCAGCGCGGCCGGCCCTGCGGATAGGGCGCCAAGGGCAGGGGAAGAGCGGGCAGAGCTTTCGGGGCTGGGCCCTTGCCTGCGGGAGCAGGAGCCCGACGTCCGCCCCTCCGGAAAAGAGGCTCGGCGGCGGCCGAGGGGCCCCGAGGGCTCCCGCCTCTGGCAAAGCCCGGAGCCCCAGCGCGGCCGGCCCTGCGGATAGGGCGCCAAGGGCAGGGGAAGAGCGGGCAGAGCTTTCGGGGCTGGGCCCTTGCCTGCGGGAGCAGGAGCCCGACGTCCGCCCCTCCGGAAAAGAGGCTCGGCGGCGGCCGAGGGGCCCCGAGGGCTCCCGCCTCTGGCAAAGCCCGGAGCCCCAGCGCGGCCGGCCCTGCGGATAGGGCGCCAAGGGCAGGGGAAGAGCGGGCAGAGCTTTCGGGGCTGGGCCCTTGCCTGCGGGAGCAGGAGCCCGACGTCCGCCCCTCCGGAAAAGAGGCTCGGCGGCGGCCGAGGGGCCCCGAGGGCTCCCGCCTCTGGCAAAGCCCGGAGCCCCAGCGCGGCCGGCCCTGCGGATAGGGCGCCAAGGGCAGGGGAAGAGCGGGCAGAGCTTTCGGGGCTGGGCCCTTGCCTGCGGGAGCAGGAGCCCGACGTCCGCCCCTCCGGAAAAGAGGCTCGGCGGCGGCCGAGGGGCCCCGAGGGCTCCCGCCTCTGGCAAAGCCCGGAGCCCCAGCGCGGCCGGCCCTGCGGATAGGGCGCCAAGGGCAGGGGAAGAGCGGGCAGAGCTTTCGGGGCTGGGCCCTTGCCTGCGGGAGCAGGAGCCCGACGTCCGCCCCTCCGGAAAAGAGGCTCGGCGGCGGCCGAGGGGCCCCGAGGGCTCCCGCCTCTGGCAAAGCCCGGAGCCCCAGCGCGGCCGGCCCTGCGGCATAGGGCGCCAAGGGCAGGGGAAGAGCGGGCAGAGCTTTCGGGGCTGGGCCCTTGCCTGCGGGAGCAGGAGCCCGACGTCCGCCCCTCCGGAAAAGAGGCTCGGCGGCGGCCGAGGGGCCCCGAGGGCTCCCGCCTCTGGCAAAGCCCGGAGCCCCAGCGCGGCCGGCCCTGCGCATAGGGCGCCAAGGGCAGGGGAAGAGCGGGCAGAGCTTTCGGGGCTGGGCCCTTGCCTGCGGGAGCAGGAGCCCGACGTCCGCCCCTCCGGAAAAGAGGCTCGGCGGCGGCCGAGGGGCCCCGAGGGCTCCCGCCTCTGGCAAAGCCCGGAGCCCCAGCGCGGCCGGCCCTGCGGATAGGGCGCCAAGGGCAGGGGAAGAGCGGGCAGAGCTTTCGGGGCTGGGCCCTTGCCTGCGGGAGCAGGAGCCCGACGTCCGCCCCTCCGGAAAAGAGGCTCGGCGGCGGCCGAGGGGCCCGAGGGCTCCCGCCTCTGGCAAAGCCCGGAGCCCCAGCGCGGCCGGCCCTGCGGATAGGGCGCCAAGGGCAGGGGAAGAGCGGGCAG
>NW_027439620.1:5000-26445 GCF_964188355.1 Buteo buteo
AATGGCTACGCGCACGCAACCCTACAGCCCTAACCCAACCCTAACCTAACCCTAACAAGCTACGCACAAACGACCCTAACCCTAATAGCCCTAACCTGCTGCGCTAACCCCTAACCCACCCTAACCCAATACTAACCCTAACCTAACCGTAATAGCTACACACACACAACCCTAACCCTAATGGCTACACACACGCACACCACCCTAACCCTAATGGCTACACGCGTGCACACACCCCAACCCTAATGGCTACACATGCGCACGCGCAACCCTAACAGCCCTAACCTGCTACCATAACCCAACCCTAATAGCTACGCACACACGACCCTAACCCTCATGGCTACACACATGCGTGCGCGACCCTAACCCTAATAGCCCTAACCCGCTACCCTAACCCAATACTAACCCTAACCTAACCCTAATGGCTACACACGTGCGCAACCCTAACCCTAGTGGCTACGCGCGCGACCCTAACCTGCTGCTCTAACCCCTAACCTAACCCTAATGGCTATGCATGCGCGACCCTAACCCTAAGGGCAACACGCGCGTGCGACCCTAATAGCCCTAACCCGCTGCCTTAACCCTCCCTCCCAACCCTAACCCCTACTAGCTACACACACAACCCTAACGCTAATGGCCCTGACCCTAACCCCTAACCACCCTAACCCTAATAACTAACCCTAACCCCCCCTCGCCCTATCCCTAACCTAAACCTAATGGCCACACACACCCATGGCCCTAACCCCTAAACCTAACCCTAACCCACTGCCCTAACCCTAACCCCTAATCACTCCCTAACCTTAATGGCCATACCCACACAACCCTAACCTAACCCTAATCCTCACCCCCTAACCCTAACAGTGTGACTGACATTAATCCTAATGCTGTGACGAAGCATACCCCTAACCCTAATAGCGTGACTAACTCTAACCCAACACCCTAACCAGACACACTAACCCTAACCCCGTAACCGGACACCCTAACGCAACACCCTAAACCTAATGTGACACACTAACCCAACAACCTAACACTAAACCCTTAACAGTAACCCTAACCTGACAGCCTAACCATAAGCTCACAACCTAACCTGACACCCTAACCCTAAACCGACACCCTAAGCCTAACCCTAACACCTAACCCAACACCCTAAGCCTAACCCTAACCTGACACCCTGACCCAACACCCTGAGCCTAACCCTAAACTGACAACCTAACCATAACCCGACACCCTAACCCAACACCCTGAGCCTAACCCTAGAGACTAACCCCTAACACTAACCCCTACCGCTAAGCATAACCCCAAACTCTAATCCCTAACCCTAACACGCTAACCCTAAGCCTAACCCGACACCCAAACCCTAACCATAACCTGATGCCCTAAGCCTACCCTAACCTGACACCCAAGCCTAACCTGAAACCCTAACCTGACACTCTAACCCATAACATGACACCCTAACCGGACATCGTAACCCTAAGACGAAACCCTAACCCAACACCCTAACCCTAACCCCTACCTCTACCCCTAAGCCTAACCCTAAAACGCTAACCCTAACCCAACACACTAACCCTAACATGACACAGTAACCCTAACCCCCTAACCGGACACACTAACACTAACCCAACACCCTAACGCAACACACTACCCCAACAACCTGACACTAAACTCTTAACAATAAGCCTAACCCTAATCTGGCACCCTAACCCTATCACCCTAAACCTAAACTCACAACCTAACCTGGTACCCTAACCCTAATCTGACACCCTAACCCTATCCCCTAAACTGACGACCTAATCCTAAACCTTTGACCTTGAGTCCATGACCCCAGACCTCCACTTTTACCCTCAGCACTGCGACCTTTGACCCCGGACCCCAGTGACATTTCAGCTTGGCCCCGAAGCCAACACCCTAACCTATCACCCTAACCCCAAACCTAAACACTAACAGCCCTAATCCCAAACCCACATCCAGCCACCAGAGGGCGCTGTCCCACCACTCATACCACTCTCTGGTGAGGCCCTGCCCACTGGGTATAACCCTTATTAGGGTTCCTCTACAGTAGGGTTTCCAGGGAGTAGGGGTAGTGGAGCCTGGGGTTCTGCAATGCTAGGGTTAGGGGTGTTCTGGGCTGTGGTTAGGAATCCCCAGGGTATGGTTAGGGCAGTCTAGGGTTAGGGGTCCCTGGGGTCTAGAGTGCCTGCAAATGCAGGGACCCCTGAATGCAGGGACCCCTGATTCCAGGGACCCCTAACCCTAGCCCCCCTAACAACAACCCTACAGATTAGGGGGGCCTAATTGGGGGTTCCCCAGTGGGGTTAGGGTGGGGTTCTATGTCTAAGAGGTGCCCCAACCATAGAGCACTGGGGGCTGTAATGTGGGGGTACCCCCTCATTAGGGTTAGGGTGGGGTTCTGGGTCCCAATAGTACCCTAACCCTACCTTGAGCTAACTAAAACTGGAGGAGTGGGGCACATGGCAGCTATTACCCTAATTGATTACTGCGGGGAGAGTTCTAGCTTACTCTAATTATTGCATTGGGGAAGGTGTAGAGGTGTGAAAAGTAGGGGGTGGGGCTCAGGGAGGGAGGAGGTAGTGGTGGAAGGACTCCTAATTACAGGGTGGGGGTTAGGGAAGGATTACCTCCAGGGGGGGCTGCTAATTAGGGGGCTGATGCTGGGGCAGGGCCTGCTAATCCCAGGGCAGGTGCTGGGGGGAAGCCCACTAACACCAGGGGTGGGTGGGTGGGGGTGAACTTATCTGAGGAAGTGGTAGGTGGGTGGGGAAGGTATAGATAATCTATAAAAAAATAAATTAAGAACATGTAAGTTTGGTGCAGCAGTAGAAATTGGCTTCCTGCCCAGGAGCAAGTGTTTTCTAGTTTGCTTTTTATTAACTCTTTGCTCCCAGGAAGTCTACCAATTTCTACTGCTTTTTTTTAAAAATGTTTACTTTTGAACTTAAAATTAAGTTTAAGCGCAGCAGTACTCTCACTTTCCCAGTTAAACGCAGCAGTACTGCAAAATCTAAACTTAAGCACTACAGTACTGCAAAATCTGAGGTGAAGCGCAGCAGTACTGCAAAGGTGCAGTAGGAAAGGGCTTCTGCCCTGGAAGTAAATTTTTTACCTTTATTTTATAACTCTTTACTCCCAGAGCCTGAGCCATCTGCTACTGCTCTTCTGTTTTAAATTTAAGTGTCACGGTAGCAACTTCCAAGTGTCACGGTAGCAACTTCCAAGTGTCACGGTAGCAACTTCCAAGTGTCACGGTAGCAACTTCCAAGTGTCACGGTAGCAACTTCCAAGTGTCACGGTAGCAACTTCCAAGTGTCACGGTAGCAACTTCCAAGTGTCACGGTAGCAACTTCCAAGTGTCACGGTAGCAACTTCCAAGTGTCACGGTAGCAACTTCCAAGTGTCACGGTAGCAACTTCACAATATCAACTTTCAAGTTTCACAATACAGTTTCACAGAAGCAACGTTCAAGTTTCACAATACCAACTTTCAAGTTTTACAATACAGTTTCACAATAGCAACTTTACATTTTTACAATACAGTTCTAGAATACATTTGTACAACAGCAACTTCCAAAATTGCAGTACAAAATGGCTTCCAACATAATAGTAAATTTTTTATTTTTTTACTTGATTACACCCAGGGACAGTGCCATATCCTACTGCTTTTTATTATTGTTTCATCAGGTATTTAAATACAGAGTTTACAGACCATGTTCTGAGTCTACAGACCATGTTCCAACCTATCAGTCTTTTCCACATTCCTCACTGCCATTATGTCCGTTGCTGCACGTCCAGAAGTTTTCCTCCCCAAGGTTATGTTACCTTCACAATCCCTGTTCTCAAGTAGAAAACGAGTTGCTCTGCTCCTCTTCACAGACTGTCCACTTCCACACCTAGGCACAAAAACAGAAATTGAAAAATATCATTACATCACAAACTACAAAGAGCACCCAAATATTTTACAAACACACCAAAGAAAAATACAGTTACACTCACGCACTTCACAACCCTGGCCTACTCCATGCTGGCCATCTAGTGCAACTCCCCCCACCCTTCGCCCGCAAAATCTTCAACTATCTTCCAAAGACCATCTGCTGACCAACATAATTCCCTGCGCTAATTGGCAATGACCATGTTCCAGGGGAGCGCCGTTCCCGGGAGCCTAGAAAAAAATCCCCCTGCCTGCCAAAACCCCAGCCTGAGCCTGACCCCCATCCGAACATTGGCAATGAACATGACCTCACAGAGCAGCCAGGACTGGGGAAAAAAAAAAAAAAAAAAAAACCCAAACGAACACACACCTGACGGGGGGGGGGGGGGGGGAAATCCCCCAGCTAGGGTTTTTTTTTATTCTAACTGTATTTTTTTTTCCATTCTAATTACCTAGAAAACATCTCACCTGTACAACCTGAAAGGAAAAAAACATTAAAAAGTCAAAACACATAACCCTACAAGGTTACACACATTCACAACACACTACGCATTGACATCGCATGCACACCGGCCCTCGCTCTCAACTCATCCATCCAACAGCCTGCCACCCTCAAGGGGCCATTGCCCTGTGTCTGCAGCACCAGGGGTCTCAAAAATCACCCTGCCTGCCAAAACCCCGGCCTGACCCAGACCCCCGTCTGAACACTGGCCATGAACATCACCTCACAAAGCAGCCAGGACTGGGGGGGGGGGGGGGAAATCCACTGGCTGGGGATTTTTTATTCTAATTGTATTTTATTTTTTCCTAATTGCCTAACAAACATCTCTACATCAACCCTGCAAGAGACCACTGAAAAGCTAAACCACGTAACCCCACAAAGTTACGCACGTTCACAACACACCACTCATTCAGATCACATGCACGCTAGCCCTCACTCTCAACTAACCCATCCTGCAGCCAAAGGGTGTCAAGGGGCCATCGCCCCTTACTTGCAGCACTGAGGACCTCAATAATCACCCTGCCTGCAAAACCCCCAGCCCCAGCCCAACCGCCTTCCAAGCTCCCCACAAACTACCCTTCCATTACAGCAACGCTTCAACACACGCCATCTGCACCATACACAGATTTTCAACCAGATACTTAGCTTTCATAGTGGCACATGTCACAGTCCAACCTCCGTAGCAGCCACATCGCCTAAACACAAGGTTCCTTCAAACACCTCGTGGCCTGTGATCACCTGCAAAACCAACACACAAAACTCTTGAACACGCACTTCACCCTCGGCATAAAAAGAAATCTTCCACAGCTCCAAACACGTGCTTCTCACCAATTCCAAAACCAAAACAACTCAATACCTTAACCATTTCTAGAAGCTTACCACAAAGTGTCCACATAAACAATATTAACACCCACACCCAATTACAACCTTACTATATTCTACCTCACAATGCACTTGCAATCCACTCCCCTACTGGCATGCAATGACTCAAAAATCTTTTAACCCTCAATGCTAGCAATTAAGGCAAATCAACATTTCACCCATAGACTCTTACCGCTGTTCCACCTACCCCGACTCTACGGCCCCGGGCAGAGCGGCTCCAAGCCAAACACACCTGTGCACACACCAACACAAGACAGAACAGTACAGACGAGGTGATTCACACAGAAGACTCTCGGCAAGAAGAATGACTCCCGGGCGGGAGGTGCCGTCCGGCAAGATGACCTACGGGGTCCAAAACGCCGAGGCGAGGAGGCTGTACGGCAGACCCCCGAGGAGTCCAACGTAACGGCCTGTTACAAGATGGCGCCGTCAAAACCGAGATGATGGATGCGCCAGAAGCCTGCCATCAAGACCTAGGAACGTCAAGATGCGGGGAAGAACTCCCGGTCCGAGAAAACGGACGGCTAGAGAGCGGAGCTGCCAAAGCGGCCCCAAAGAACGCCGCAAAAAGAACCGACTGGAATCTGCCGAGACCGATCCGTGCTTTAGAGCTCCGAACGCAAGAAAAAAAGCGCCCGATTGGCACCGGGCCCATGAGTAAGAGCATTCGAGACCCTAGGGACGGCGCCTAAAGCGCGTGCCGTGCTCCCCCGGCACAAAGCGCGACGAGGACGTTGAGATCCGAGGAAGGTCTAAGCCACGGAGGACAGACTACGCAAACCACGCACCACCACGGACACAGGCCGGAACCGCCCTGCCCGGCACACGCTGGTCTCGTGCTGAAGAGCAACCCGCTCCCTTCGCCTGCGCAAAGGCGACTGCTTCGAGACGGTCCTCTCTCCTGCGCTAACTGTAAAACCCCTCCCGGCAATTCCCAGCTTCGTCCCTTCCTCCCAGCCGCTCCCCAGCCCGGGGCCCTCAACTTAGCTTTCAGAGGCCCAACAATACGAATCCATCCTCCGCAAAAGTCACGTGGGCCAACTGGGACGATCCGGCAGTCGCCAGGTTCCTCTTCATCATCTGCAGTGAAGACAAAAAAAAAAAAACAAACCAAACAAAAACAAAACAAAAAAAAAAAACCAAGGCAACAAAATCAGAAGAGGCAGCAAGTAACCCATCAGCCAACACCAACTACTTTCCTACTTTCCCAACCCCCCACTTAATCACACACGCCACAGCGTTATGCTTACCTGCTCATTCCAGAGTCAGACCCTGCGGCCATCGTCGCTCACGGTACCCGAGACAGCAAGACACACAAAATTAGCACAGCAGTCGCGAGATTCACCGGGCCCATTCTCCTCCTCCCTAATCCACGGCTCGCCTCGAACGCTCATCCAGATCCAAAGGCGGCCCGCACAGCGCCTGCAACGCAAAAGATAAACGCTTAACCAAGCAACCGCGTAATATTTGATATTCAACACCGACTCGGCCCGCAGCCACCTCACCTTCTCGAACTCCTCGCTGCCCTGCGGCACGGCTCCTCTGAGGCTGCGTGCGCCACCTGCAAAAACCAAAGCAGAAGACGCGTGCCGAGAGGCCGCCCGAAACCCTCGGCCTGCCCGGACCGATTCCCAACTCCCTCTCCTTCACCTTGGCCGCTCAACTACCCTGCTCCGTCATCGAGAGCTTGCCACGTCAAAGCACGCGTACTACCTGCAAAAAACAAACAAGGGACGCTTCCAACTTTGCCAACAACGCGACGCCTCCAAAGGAACGGTTCCTTTAACCCAGTAGTCACGGCTCACCTTGCCCGAGACACCTCCGGTGCCGATGGCCCGCTTCGCTCCTTGCTTCGCACCTTCCAAATAAAAGAAAAAACAGAACCCCATCAGCTAGTCATAGAGCCACCGGACGCATCTTCCCTCCGACTCCGCTCGCAGACCCACCTCCTTACGGCGCTCCGCTCCCCTCCTCCGTCGCTCTGGGGCACGCATCTTGTCTCTCCGCATCTGAAAAAAAACCCCATATTGAACGAGTCAGCCTGGATGCGGAGCAAGAGCCTAACAACTCCAGAGATCTTGATCCCATCTAGGAATACCAGTACTCCAGCTACAACCAGCCATTTTTAAAAAAAACAAAACAAAACAAAAAAAAAAAAACAAAACAACAAAAAAAACAAAACAAAACAAAAAAAAAACCAGCAAAACAAAAAAAAAAAACCAGCAAAACAAAAAAAAAAACCAGCAAAACAAAAAAAAAAACCAGCAAAACAAAAAAAAAAACCAGCAAAACAAAAAAAAAAAACCAGCAAAACAAAAAAAAAAAACCAGCAAAAAAAACAGGGCCAAACTTTAAGCCCATCACACGCGAGCCTCAACACCTTAGAGGCTCAAATCCACTTCACCACCCCTCAACAGCCTCTGCCACAAGCCTACAATCATTGCCGTAAAGAAATCTCAACGTTGCTGTCCACGCAGCCCACCAACGCCTACTCGATCCCAGGTGACTGTACGACCCTTGCCTAAACAATTAAGGCAAATCAACATTTCACCCATAGACTCTTACCGCTGTTCCACCTACCCCGACTCTACGGCCCCGGGCAGAGCGGCTCCAAGCCAAACACACCTGTGCACACACCAACACAAGACAGAACAGTACAGACGAGGTGATTCACACAGAAGACTCTCGGCAAGAAGAATGACTCCCGGGCGGGAGGTGCCGTCCGGCAAGATGACCTACGGGGTCCAAAACGCCGAGGCGAGGAGGCTGTACGGCAGACCCCCGAGGAGTCCAACGTAACGGCCTGTTACAAGATGGCGCCGTCAAAACCGAGATGATGGATGCGCCAGAAGCCTGCCATCAAGACCTAGGAACGTCAAGATGCGGGGAAGAACTCCCGGTCCGAGAAAACGGACGGCTAGAGAGCGGAGCTGCCAAAGCGGCCCCAAAGAACGCCGCAAAAAGAACCGACTGGAATCTGCCGAGACCGATCCGTGCTTTAGAGCTCCGAACGCAAGAAAAAAAGCGCCCGATTGGCACCGGGCCCATGAGTAAGAGCATTCGAGACCCTAGGGACGGCGCCTAAAGCGCGTGCCGTGCTCCCCCGGCACAAAGCGCGACGAGGACGTTGAGATCCGAGGAAGGTCTAAGCCACGGAGGACAGACTACGCAAACCACGCACCACCACGGACACAGGCCGGAACCGCCCTGCCCGGCACACGCTGGTCTCGTGCTGAAGAGCAACCCGCTCCCTTCGCCTGCGCAAAGGCGACTGCTTCGAGACGGTCCTCTCTCCTGCGCTAACTGTAAAACCCCTCCCGGCAATTCCCAGCTTCGTCCCTTCCTCCCAGCCGCTCCCCAGCCCGGGGCCCTCAACTTAGCTTTCAGAGGCCCAACAATACGAATCCATCCTCCGCAAAAGTCACGTGGGCCAACTGGGACGATCCGGCAGTCGCCAGGTTCCTCTTCATCATCTGCAGTGAAGACAAAAAAAAAAACAAACCAAACAAAAACAAAACAAAAAAAAAAAACCAAGGCAACAAAATCAGAAGAGGCAGCAAGTAACCCATCAGCCAACACCAACTACTTTCCTACTTTCCCAACCCCCCACTTAATCACACACGCCACAGCGTTATGCTTACCTGCTCATTCCAGAGTCAGACCCTGCGGCCATCGTCGCTCACGGTACCCGAGACAGCAAGACACACAAAATTAGCACAGCAGTCGCGAGATTCACCGGGCCCATTCTCCTCCTCCCTAATCCACGGCTCGCCTCGAACGCTCATCCAGATCCAAAGGCGGCCCGCACAGCGCCTGCAACGCAAAAGATAAACGCTTAACCAAGCAACCGCGTAATATTTGATATTCAACACCGACTCGGCCCGCAGCCACCTCACCTTCTCGAACTCCTCGCTGCCCTGCGGCACGGCTCCTCTGAGGCTGCGTGCGCCACCTGCAAAAACCAAAGCAGAAGACGCGTGCCGAGAGGCCGCCCGAAACCCTCGGCCTGCCCGGACCGATTCCCAACTCCCTCTCCTTTACCTTGGCCGCTCAACTACCCTGCTCCGTCATCGAGAGCTTGCCACGTCAAAGCACGCGTACTACCTGCAAAAAACAAACAAGGGACGCTTCCAACTTTGCCAACAACGCGACGCCTCCAAAGGAACGGTTCCTTTAACCCAGTAGTCACGACTCACCTTGCCCGAGACACCTCCGGTGCCGATGGCCCGCTTCGCTCCTTGCTTCGCACCTTCCAAATAAAAGAAAAAACAGAACCCCATCAGCTAGTCATAGAGCCACCGGACGCATCTTCCCTCCGACTCCGCTCGCAGACCCACCTCCTTACGGCGCTCCGCTCCCCTCCTCCGTCGCTCTGGGGCACGCATCTTGTCTCTCCGCATCTGAAAAAAACCCCCATATTGAACGAGTCAGCCTGGATGCGGAGCAAGAGCCTAACAACTCCAGAGATCTTGATCCCATCTAGGAATACCAGTACTCCAGCTACAACCAGCCATTTTTAAAAAAAAAAACACACAAAACAAAACACACACACACAAAACAAAACACACACACACAAAACAAAACACACACACACAAAACAAAACACACACACACAAAACAAAACACACACACACAAAACAAAACACACACACACAAAACAAAACACACACACAACACAAAAAAAAAAACCAAAACAAAAAAAAAAACCAAAACAAAAAAAAAAACCAAAACAAAAAAAAAAACCAAAACAAAAAAAAAAACCAGCAAAAAAAACAGGGCCAAACTTTAAGCCCATCACACGCGAGCCTCAACACCTTAGAGGCTCAAATCCACTTCACCACCCCTCAACAGCCTCTGCCACAAGCCTACAATCATTGCCGTAAAGAAATCTCAACGTTGCTGTCCACGCAGCCCACCAACGCCTACTCGATCCCAGGTGACTGTACGACCCTTGCCTAAACAATTAAGGCAAATCAACATTTCACCCATAGACTCTTACCGCTGTTCCACCTACCCCGACTCTACGGCCCCGGGCAGAGCGGCTCCAAGCCAAACACACCTGTGCACACACCAACACAAGACAGAACAGTACAGACGAGGTGATTCACACAGAAGACTCTCGGCAAGAAGAATGACTCCCGGGCGGGAGGTGCCGTCCGGCAAGATGACCTACGGGGTCCAAAACGCCGAGGCGAGGAGGCTGTACGGCAGACCCCCGAGGAGTCCAACGTAACGGCCTGTTACAAGATGGCGCCGTCAAAACCGAGATGATGGATGCGCCAGAAGCCTGCCATCAAGACCTAGGAACGTCAAGATGCGGGGAAGAACTCCCGGTCCGAGAAAACGGACGGCTAGAGAGCGGAGCTGCCAAAGCGGCCCCAAAGAACGCCGCAAAAAGAACCGACTGGAATCTGCCGAGACCGATCCGTGCTTTAGAGCTCCGAACGCAAGAAAAAAAGCGCCCGATTGGCACCGGGCCCATGAGTAAGAGCATTCGAGACCCTAGGGACGGCGCCTAAAGCGCGTGCCGTGCTCCCCCGGCACAAAGCGCGACGAGGACGTTGAGATCCGAGGAAGGTCTAAGCCACGGAGGACAGACTACGCAAACCACGCACCACCACGGACACAGGCCGGAACCGCCCTGCCCGGCACACGCTGGTCTCGTGCTGAAGAGCAACCCGCTCCCTTCGCCTGCGCAAAGGCGACTGCTTCGAGACGGTCCTCTCTCCTGCGCTAACTGTAAAACCCCTCCCGGCAATTCCCAGCTTCGTCCCTTCCTCCCAGCCGCTCCCCAGCCCGGGGCCCTCAACTTAGCTTTCAGAGGCCCAACAATACGAATCCATCCTCCGCAAAAGTCACGTGGGCCAACTGGGACGATCCGGCAGTCGCCAGGTTCCTCTTCATCATCTGCAGTGAAGACAAAAAAAAAACAAACCAAACAAAAACAAAACAAAAAAAAAAACCAAGGCAACAAAATCAGAAGAGGCAGCAAGTAACCCATCAGCCAACACCAACTACTTTCCTACTTTCCCAACCCCCCACTTAATCACACACGCCACAGCGTTATGCTTACCTGCTCATTCCAGAGTCAGACCCTGCGGCCATCGTCGCTCACGGTACCCGAGACAGCAAGACACACAAAATTAGCACAGCAGTCGCGAGATTCACCGGGCCCATTCTCCTCCTCCCTAATCCACGGCTCGCCTCGAACGCTCATCCAGATCCAAAGGCGGCCCGCACAGCGCCTGCAACGCAAAAGATAAACGCTTAACCAAGCAACCGCGTAATATTTGATATTCAACACCGACTCGGCCCGCAGCCACCTCACCTTCTCGAACTCCTCGCTGGCCTGCGGCACGGCTCCTCTGAGGCTGCGTGCGCCACCTGCAAAAACCAAAGCAGAAGACGCGTGCCGAGAGGCCGCCCGAAACCCTCGGCCTGCCCGGACCGATTCCCAACTCCCTCTCCTTCACCTTGGCCGCTCAACTACCCTGCTCCGTCATCGAGAGCTTGCCACGTCAAAGCACGCGTACTACCTGCAAAAAACAAACAAGGGACGCTTCCAACTTTGCCAACAACGCGACGCCTCCAAAGGAACGGTTCCTTTAACCCAGTAGTCACGGCTCACCTTGCCCGAGACACCTCCGGTGCCGATGGCCCGCTTCGCTCCTTGCTTCGCACCTTCCAAATAAAAGAAAAAACAGAACCCCATCAGCTAGTCATAGAGCCACCGGACGCATCTTCCCTCCGACTCCGCTCGCAGACCCACCTCCTTACGGCGCTCCGCTCCCCTCCTCCGTCGCTCTGGGGCACGCATCTTGTCTCTCCGCATCTGAAAAAAAACCCCATATTGAACGAGTCAGCCTGGATGCGGAGCAAGAGCCTAACAACTCCAGAGATCTTGATCCCATCTAGGAATACCAGTACTCCAGCTACAACCAGCCATTTTTAATAAAAAAAAACAAAAAACAAAAAAAAAAAAAAAAACAAAACAAAAACCAAAACCAGCAAAAAAAACAGGGCCAAACTTTAAGCCCATCACACGCGAGCCTCAACACCTTAGAGGCTCAAATCCACTTCACCACCCCTCAACAGCCTCTGCCACAAGCCTACAATCATTGCCGTAAAGAAATCTCAACGTTGCTGTCCACGCAGCCCACCAACGCCTACTCGATCCCAGGTGACTGTACGACCCTTGCCTAAACAATTAAGGCAAATCAACATTTCACCCATAGACTCTTACCGCTGTTCCACCTACCCCGACTCTACGGCCCCGGGCAGAGCGGCTCCAAGCCAAACACACCTGTGCACACACCAACACAAGACAGAACAGTACAGACGAGGTGATTCACACAGAAGACTCTCGGCAAGAAGAATGACTCCCGGGCGGGAGGTGCCGTCCGGCAAGATGACCTACGGGGTCCAAAACGCCGAGGCGAGGAGGCTGTACGGCAGACCCCCGAGGAGTCCAACGTAACGGCCTGTTACAAGATGGCGCCGTCAAAACCGAGATGATGGATGCGCCAGAAGCCTGCCATCAAGACCTAGGAACGTCAAGATGCGGGGAAGAACTCCCGGTCCGAGAAAACGGACGGCTAGAGAGCGGAGCTGCCAAAGCGGCCCCAAAGAACGCCGCAAAAAGAACCGACTGGAATCTGCCGAGACCGATCCGTGCTTTAGAGCTCCGAACGCAAGAAAAAAAGCGCCCGATTGGCACCGGGCCCATGAGTAAGAGCATTCGAGACCCTAGGGACGGCGCCTAAAGCGCGTGCCGTGCTCCCCCGGCACAAAGCGCGACGAGGACGTTGAGATCCGAGGAAGGTCTAAGCCACGGAGGACAGACTACGCAAACCACGCACCACCACGGACACAGGCCGGAACCGCCCTGCCCGGCACACGCTGGTCTCGTGCTGAAGAGCAACCCGCTCCCTTCGCCTGCGCAAAGGCGACTGCTTCGAGACGGTCCTCTCTCCTGCGCTAACTGTAAAACCCCTCCCGGCAATTCCCAGCTTCGTCCCTTCCTCCCAGCCGCTCCCCAGCCCGGGGCCCTCAACTTAGCTTTCAGAGGGCCGAGGACCCGAATCCATCCTCCACAAAACCACACGGGCTAACCAGGATGTTCCTCAAGAGGACACATTGATCTTCAACATCTGCAATGAAGCAAACAAAGAAAAAAAAACCAAACCACAAATCAGAAAGGGGAGTAAGCGTCCAGCTGGCCAATGCGAAGTACTTCCCCAATTCCCCATCCTCACAAGTCCCACCGTGTTTGCTTCCCCGCTCATTTCAGAGTCAGACCCTGCAGCCGTCGTCACTCGTGGTACCTAAGGTACCAAGAGACACCAAGTTAGCGCGGCGCTCGCGAGAAGTCATCGGCCCCACCCTCCTCCTCACTAATCCACAGCTCACCTCAAACGCTCATCCAATTCAAAGATAGCCCACATAACGCCTCCAGAACAGAAGGTAAATGCTTAACCGAGCAGCCCCATAACACTTAGCTATTCAACACTGACCCGGCCGACGACCGCCTCACCTTCTCGGACCCCTCACCGGCATGTAGCTTTGTAAGAGACCTTACAGCAGACTTCACGGTACATAAAGGGTGCCTATAAGAAACCTGCAGAGGGACTTTTTACAAGGGTGTACAGCAATAGGACAAGGCGGTAACGACTTCAGTCCTAAAGAGGGTACATTTAGATTAGGCATTAGGAAGACGTTTCTCGCTAGGGGTGGCAAGGCACTGGAACGCGTTGCCCAGAGAACCTGCGGATGCTCCCTCCCTGGAAGCATTCAAGGCCAGGTCAGATGGGGCTTTGAGCAACCTGGTCTCACGGAAGGTGTCCCTACCCATTGCGGGGCGGGGGAGGGGGGTAGAACTAGAGGATGTTTATGGTGCCTTCCAACCCAAACCATTCTACGATTCTATGACATCCAAATCCACCTGCAAAACTCCTCTGAGAAGGGCTGGTGAACCCTCCTCCCTTTCCCCAGCAGTCCCAAAACTTTAGAAACCCCTTTTCTTCTCCTCAACTGTCAGGAAAGGAACCCCACTGCTTCCTGACACCTCCTGCCCTCGATTCGCAGCCCTGAACCCCCTTCAGTGGCTACTCCTCAGGAGCCGCTCTTCTGAGCCACATCCCAAATTCTGGGGGCACCTCCTAACCTACAGCTTCCCAGAGACTCTGAGCATTGCTACATGCCCACAAAATAAAGTCACATCCCAAGGCTTGTAATCTACAAAGGGCCTGCCACAAGCTGCAAAGATTCTAGGGACAACGTGGCATTCTGTGGGCAATGAGGAAAGGCATCCCAAACCCTGAAGGGCACTGTGCCTCACGGCCCTTCTGCTTGCTTCAGAAATACTAAAACTCCATATACAGATGCATACAAGACACTCACCCTGACCCCTGCTAAACAATGTCACCATCGGTCCCGTTAAGAGAGATATCAGCAACTTACACAGCATACAGCAGAACGGGTGAAAAAAACAAGGTTCCTTTTTCAATAAAGCTGGGAATTCCAGGAAAACACAATGCATGAAGAATTTAAAAAAAACAAACAATGCATACTATTAAACCATCTTTCTACCCCTGAACACTCAAAACAAAATTACTGACCTGAAAAAAAGAAAGGAAAAACAAAAAAAAGCTACATACAAGTGTTACTTGCTACCACACATGCTGCTGAACCTTGACTGGTCCTGAAGCTCTTACCTCAGGCAGACTCCTCTTCCCAAACAGCTGAGCCAGCTCCAAAGCTGCAAAGGACTCAAGAAAGAGCTGAGCACCAACACCAGAGAAACCCAGGAGCACAATGAGCTCCCTCAGCAGAGGCTGTGGCTCAAATACCCCGAGCCTCCGCCCACCACCCTTAGTGCAATCACCTGGGAAAGGGGAAGGGCAAACCACCAGAAGTTATAAGAGTCAGCTGGAGGAGCAGCAGCACTGTTCTCACCTGCCTTAAATTTACAGCAAGCAAGGTCCTCGACAGAGAAAGTAACCCCTTCAGGAAATGACACTACTTGCTCCTGTACTACAGCTATTGCATCAGCAACATGACCAGGTAGGGAATTAAACTTAGTTTTTCTGGGCTGTAGATAGAAAACGATAGATGCCCTTCTAAACTAGGTAAGAAACTAGCTCATTAAATGCAATGACAATGTTGTTATCAAAATTGATGTGCTTTAGTTTCCTATAAAAAAGCCAAAATGCTCTGGGGTTATGCTTCATTTCTAGCAAGACTGTGCATACCAACTAACTTCTACCAGAACTACCTTCTGGATAGGAATGAATCAAAAAGCAGAATTAGATCCCTTAAGAATTCCATCTCCAAAATATCTCTGGTTGCAAAATAAATTATTTACTGTGAATAGCCAATGATGCAGAGTCCCCCTGAGCGTGTCTCCAGCTGACTCCCTTAACAGAGGTACAAGAGTCCCAAAACGCAAAAAAAACCACCAAAAAGCCATGGAAATACATGGGGGGGACCAGGCAGCAGCCATGCCCCACAAGGACAGGCCAGGGCGGGGGGGCAACGACACCCCCTGCAGTCATGCAGGAAAGGGTCAGCAGAAGCCACACCCCTGTGGTTTAGGGCGGGCAGCAGCCACAAATGACACCAAGAAAACATGGAACTTCAGGGATACACGGCTGGTGGGGGGAAGAGGGTGACACCCCCACCAATCAGCATGGGAAAAAACTCACAGGAAAGGTGGGTTAGATGGATAGTTTGCGGTGGTAAGATACGTGTGCAAGAACATGCACAGTCCGGGGGGGGGGGCATGCATGAGGTTTACCTTCACCAGGGGCTCCACCCAGGTAATCCACAGTAGGTAAACTCATCTAAACTCTCAATCTGCAACAGCAATTCCACTCTGGGTTCTTGACCCAACACCAGATAATCCACACTGCCTGCCCCATGGGAGGGGGTGCTTCCCACAGGATGGGGCATCTGCTGAGCGTCACCACGCCCTTAGGACAACACATCTGGAAAATTAAAATCACAAATTGTATTTCAGCATATTAAAAAAATAACACCAAATGAGTAGAGGAATTCCAGCAAAGGGAGAGGCTAGCAGGTGCCCTAATTAGGACTTGAGCTAAACAGGTCAGCTCACAATACAACACATCCTTTAGAAGGTAGACTGATGAAAACTGGTTTGCTGCTAGATAACTGTATAAGTGAGATTTGATAAATGATCATATATTAACATTATGGTTGAAACAGTAGACAAAGGGTAGCTGGGGACATAATTACAAAAGTGTAGTCAAGTGATTAACTAGTAATTATTTATAAGTTTTGCTGGTTTTTGCTCTTATGACTAGAAGTTCCTGTAAGCTAGACGAGAACAATGTTGAAACTGACTACGTGTGATGGGAACTGCATTAAGCTTCAAGATCAAAGAACAATGACAAGAATAAAGACTTCGAGAGCAGCCAACAAGAACTTCAAATGGGTCCGTGGTGGTAAAAGCAGCCCTTTGCCTCAAAGGGATCCTTCATTGCGCATGATCAGATGTAGGCAGTACTACGATAATCAGTTATAATCATTTTTATGTATACGTATACTAATCTGATTAATATGCCATTAGTTATTCTCTATAACCTGTTTGTGCTAAAGCTGTGGTATGCACGCTAGGTGGAAATATCCCCCCTGCATCCAGCGCTTCGATAAAGAATGCCTGCTTTCTAAAACTCCAAAACAAGTCTTGGAGAGTTTCTTCGACCGGCTTTTCAGTATCAGAGAGGTGTAATTGCAACAAAATGAGTCCAAAGGGGCCTTACAGAGCTAAAAGTGTGCTGCAGGGAAAATTTAAGACCTCGGGAGACATTGTGACAGTAGCAAAGGGCTTCTGAGAGGGACAGGCAAAAGAAGGCTCGAGGCCATGATGAAGTAGTCCAGAAGGGATTTGAACAGACTACAGATGTCCTCAGGGGACTAGGGACTGAACAGAGGTATCCTAGCTAGCATAGAGGACAACATGAGCATTCTGGAGATGAAAGATGGCATCAGGAAAGGTTCTCAGGGAGGGAGAAGTGTGCAAAGTGCACAACAGAGCCAAAAGAGGGCTGTGGGGCACAAGGATGGCCTCAGGAGGCATGATGATGGGAGAAGGGTGCTGAGAGTGAAAGACAGAAGGCAGCTCTGGTACACAATGCAAAACTCAAGGTGTCCCAGCAATGTACAGATGTCCTCAGGGGATGAGCGACTGAATGGAGACATCCAAGATAGCAGTGAATAAGGTAAGAGTGCTCTGGGGCACAATGAAAGCCTCAGGAAGAGTTGTCTCTGAATAAGAAAGAAACAAAGCCTGCTACAGAACTCAAGGATAGTGATGGAACAGAAGGATGCTCGCAGGAAGCATTGTTATAGAAATAGTGGGGTACTGAGGTAGACAGAGACACAGAAGAAGGCTCGAGGGCACAAAGATACTCGGGAGGAGATTTGAACACGGTACAGGTATCATGAGGGAGACTGACCCACTGGAGGCAAGCGAGGTGGAAGAGTGGACAAAAAGACTGCTCTTGTTACCGAAATCTCGGAATAAAAAAACTTATCAACACCAATTTAGTGTAGATAAGCAGACACTTCTTTATTGACGGCCGGGTGCGCGGGCGAGTCCTCTCACTAACCACGCACACCTGTTACCAAAACAATACACCTTATATTGAACTTACTTATGCATATTCATAAGATTACAAAGACGTCATTTACATATTCATCAGATTTCCAGGAAATCATTTGCATATGTTAATGTCCATCACGCAGGCACACTAAAGGTCTCTGGTGGTCTTCTAGAGTCCTCTGGTGGTCTTTCGTAGTCTTCCTCACTTGTCTGCTTCTTGACCTCTCAGGTGTTTGCAAGCAGCAAACTGGTGTCCATAATGGTTTCCGTAGCCTTTAAAACAAACACTACAAGACTACCAATCTTTGTCAAAACTTCTGTGGTTAAATGATTTTGAACGATACTTAAATTCTTATGGTTAGACATTATACATTTTCTAAGTTCCTAAGGCTACATTTCAAACTTAACACTCCCATACTTGTGCTTCACAATTTTCTACTTTTTAGTCAAACCAAACTCTGTTATAATCAGATTTTAATTTTCTTTTATCTTGTTATCTAAGTTCTAAATGTTCCTACTAGATGATTTTAGCCAACTTCTCCGACCTTGGTACAGGGCTATACAGGGGATTTCGCAGCAGGTACTGGTTGGTGGTTAGATATATAAAATACAACATACATATGATTTTGCTAAACTATTAAAATTAAATATGATTTTACTAAAATATTTCCTATAACTCTATATTACTATTAATATATGATTAACTCTAATCAATAACAAATCAGTGACCAATTAGTAACACTCTGAGGAAGAGGCAATGTTCTGACAAACCAAGAGGGGTGCAAATTACACCCCAGAGATAAAAGCGTGCCGAGGAGACCCTCTAAAGCCTGAGGATGAACCAAGAAAAGAGCCCCCCCAAAAATAAAAGTAGACATAGAAAGAAAATTTTAAAAAAACCAAAAGGGTACAAGGCACAGGAGAAAAATTTAAAAATAGGGACAGAAAACTAGATAAAAGTAGACATAGAAAAGAAATTCAAGAAGGAAGGCATTAAAGGAGGAAAAAAAATTAAAAATAGGGACAACAAACTAAATAAATGGAGACATAAAGAAAATTCTAAAATTGACAACCTACCCAAGTGTTGTGGTTTAACCCCAGCCAGCAACTAAGCAGCCGCTCGCTCACTCCCACCACCACCCAGTGGGTTAGGGGAGAGAATCGAGGAGGGGGGGGGGGGGGGGAAGTAAAACTTGTGGGTTGATATAAAGACAGTTTAATAGGACAGAAAGGAAGATAATAAAATAATTGGAGATAATAATACACAAAACATAATACTTGGAGATAATACACAAAACAAGTGATGTGCAATGCAATTGCTCACCACTCGCCTACCGATGCCCAGTTAGTTCCCAAGCAGTGATCCCTGCACCTGGCTCACCATCCCCAGCCAACTCCCCCCAGTTTATATACTGTGCATGACATCATAAGGTGTGGAATATCCCTTTGGCCAGTTTAGGTCAGCTGTCGTGGCTGTGTCTGTTGCCGAAATCCAGAATAAAACTCCTTAACAGCAATGAGAAGTTAAGAAGCAGGCACTTCTTTATTGCAGCGCTGGGCACACAGGGGATCACTCCACCTAGTGTGTGCACCTGTCTGGTTTAATCATGCAGGTTAAATACACATCTGTTATACATACTCACTAAATTTCTGGGAAATGTCATACATAATCATCAACTGTCCGATAAATCATTAGCATATGTAAATGTCCTTTTTACGCAGGCGTGGTGATGTCTCTGGTGGTCTTCCATAGTCTTCCTCACTTTGTCCGATAGTTGACCTCTCTTATGTGATTCTGCGCAGTATGATTTTCGCCATGATGTATTAGATTTACATAAAAGTACATTCAATGTTAATTCTTGAATTTAACATTTCTAGTGATTGGCCCTCAGTCACACCACCTTATCAATATTCTTATACTAAAACATTCATTGGTTAATCTTACTTAATTCCACTAACTGGAATCTTGATCAAAGTGGGGTTTCTAAGCAACAGAACTAAGGTCCATAACGATCTCTCTTAGTTTCTTAGGACAAAACACTACAAATTAACAAATCAGTCGAAGTTTCTATGGTTAACTAATTTTAGACAATACTTATTTTCTTATGACTGTATACAGCACATTTTGTATGTTCCTAAGTTTCGATGACTACATTGCGAGCTTCAAACCCCTATATTCTACAGTCTTTACCTTTTGATCAAACCCAGCTTATATATAAAATTTTAACTTATCAGAATATTTGTAACATGTCCCCTCCCAACTTCTTGTGCCTCTCCAGCCTTCTTGCTGGCTGGGCATGAGAAGCTGAAAAATACTTGACTTGCTTTAAGTACTACTTAGCAACAACTGAAAACACCAGTGTGTTATCAACATTTTTCTCATACTAAATCCAAAACATAACACTATACCAGCTACTAGAAAGAAAATTAACTCTATCCCAGCCAAAACCAGGACATCAACAGACAAGAATTAAGAAGTAGGGACAGAAGGTAGATAAAAGCAGATGTAGGAAAAAAAGAAAATTAAAAAGCAACAAGATTAAGAAAATAAAGGAAAAAATAAAAAACAGGAACATCAAGCTAAATAAACAAAATTTTAAAAGTGACAGCATTTTTAAATTACACAGCACAGACTGGAATAAAATATAAAGACAGTGAAGTGGATAAAAGTAGATAAAATAAAAGCAACAGGACACAGGAAATAAAAAAAATAGGGTTAGACATCTTGATAAAAGTAGACATAGAAAATTTTAAGAGTCATAATGTAGAGAACAGATAGGAAAAAAAAGGAAACAATAGAGACAGAAAAATACATAAAAGTGAACAAAGAAACAAAATTCAAAAGTGAAGGCGTTAAGAGAGGAAAACATTTTAAAATAGCAAAAAACCCTAAACAGGCGGTGTGAGAGGCTGAAAGAGTTAATGTCTCAAACATTGTGGTGGGGCAAGTTCTGCTTAACAACAAACTCTGCATAGCAAGGCACCACAGGTGAAAAGAAGCAGATCAGCACCCATCAGCAACAGGAGGGGGAGGGCATGCCAGGGGGTGCACAGCTCCCTGTTCTGATAAAGCTGTTCTGATATGCCAGCAGGGCAATTCACCAGGCTGTTCTGATATGCTGAGCAGGGCAATTCACCATACAGTGACAAAAGATCATGTTTGCAGGGAAGGGGAAGTTACCCCCCAAACAACTTCCAAGTCCCAAAGGCTCACAAACTGCTCATGACACCTAATTAGCCTAATAAGTTCGAGTACCTGCCCAAATGAGGACACAACCTGAAGCCCCAGGTGTGCAAGCCCACTGGGACTGGACCCCTCAGCTGACTGAACCAATGCTGGACCCAGGACTGGTGAAATCTTTTTCTTCTCTCTCCCTGCCTAGTTTCTCTATTTCTTTTTCCTTTTCTGTAATCCCTACATTTTATCCCTGTAGACATAAACCATTGACCAAGTCTGGGACTAGGAGTGGATTCAGCTGCCCCTAGGCTCCTCT